>NW_020837982.1:10350959-10440733 GCF_003676395.1 Aethalodelphis obliquidens
ACACTCAAGGGAAAGTCTCTGACCTGCTTTCAGGTCTTGCTGCTGTTTTTCCAGCTTGGCTTCCAGAGATGTCACCTTGTCACCGGCGCTGCCTCCTGAAAAAGAGGAAAGCTAAACTGTTTCCCTCCGTTCCGCATCCCCAACATCCCTCTATCCTCACACCACTGGAGCACCAGTCTGGGCCACCTTTACCTTGACGTGGGACGTTGCGTGCCCCGCCCACTGGTCTCCCCGACTCCGCCCACTCTTCCCGATGCTGCGCAGTGATTTTCTGAAGTGTAAACTGCGCAGGCCTTTCCACTGCTAAATCCTTCCGATGGATTCCCACTTTCTCAAAATAAAGTCTCACGAGTTAGCATGGCTTGCCTGCATGGCCCGGCCCCTACCCACCTCTCTGGCCCACACCTCCTGCCACACTGGACGCGTTTAGAGTCCCAGAATGTGCAGTGGTCTTCCTCATGCCCCGGTCATCACAGACTCTGCTCTCTACCTGGCTCTAACCTCCATCCTCCACTCTAACACCTACTCATCCTTCAGGGACCCTCGGCTCAGGAATCAGCATCCTTAGAAGCCTTGCCCAGCTTCTCCGGTTGGGTTATCTGCCCGCATCTGTGCACACCCTGCCCCCAGCACCCCACAAACACTCCCCTATTGCAGATCCAGCACTGGGCACCCAGCACGGAGTCCAGCAAACCCATGCTGAAAAACCAGCTCCTTGACCATCCAGCCCATCTCAGTCCCTCCCCTAGGGGCACTCCCACTCACCATGGGAGCTTAGAGCCAGGATCTCCATCAAGGTGCTCGAGGAGAAGTTGCTGAAAGTTTCCTTTAGAGTCTGCAGCTCCACTTGCAGCTGTGCTCCTTGTCAGACAGAACAGGATGAAGTGGGCTGCGCTGTGTTCCATATCACTATCCATCTGACTGTCCCCTTCCCCACCCCAGCACTGCCCCCATCTCTTCCCCTATCGTGGCTCTCATTGCCCCCAGCACTGCCTGTATCGCCTCCCCCACTGCTGCCCCACCCCTGTGACCCTTACTTTGGGACCCCATCACACAGACGGCCACCAGCAGCAGGATGTTGAAGCCCAAGACAAGCAGACTGAGGCGGAGCTGGGAGCAGAGACGCTGCAGGACAAAGGGCTGGGGAGGAGGCGTCCCTGCAAGAGAAGGGGTGTCAGGATGAGGGGCATCGGAAGCAGGGGAGCTGGAAAACCAGTGTCATTGAGCATCAGGGGAACAGAGCCTGAGGACGTACAGCCTTGGGGTGGGAGGGGGCGAGAGGAAGGTAGATGGGGGTGCTATTGGGGGAGTCAATGGGCTTTACCCCAGCGTTCATGCAGCGTGCACACACACACACATTTGTACACTCGCACCCACAGGAACTCATGCAAACATGCACACACACAGAGGTGCATATGATGCACATGCACGTGATATTCACATCATCTGTGTGCACAGCCTTGATCCTGGACCTGGGGGTCCTAGAGGCTAGACCCTGTCTTAAAATTTGTCTGGGCCCCTCAGACAAATCCAAAACTGGGACAACTGCCCCCGATTCCACTGGGATACTTAAGTCAGGGTCATTCCACCATGGACCACTCCCCAGGGGCCGCCCCCCAAGCCCATCCTCCCATCTCCCACCACTCAGGGCCTCCTTGCCCTCTTCCCTCCGCCCTTGCCCCCCAGAAACCTCTGTTCCACCATAAACCTTCTCCCCTTAGCGCTCAATCATCTCACAGAAACCTCTCCGTCCCCCGTGACCAAGCTGAGCCCTGATCCCCCCACACACACACAATCACACACGCATTTTTCATTTCACTCATGCGTGCACACACTCTCCTTAGCACATTCTCACACACGCACTAAGATGCCCGTCCTCTCACACACTCTCGCACATACTGCAGCACACGTAACACACACACATTCTCACACACTCACACGCTCTCACACTCGTGCACCCACATCTTCACACACGCAGAGCTGGCCTCTCCCCTCCTGCCAACTCCGCAGGCTTGGCAGTGGCTGTCCTCCCAGCCGTGGGCTCCTGCTTTTGTGTCTTCCTCCTGCAAACAGAACACTTCCTCTTCCCTGCCTTGGACCCTGAGCCCCCTCTCTCCACAACCAGGCACCCCCTCATCCACCCAGAACTCTTGACCCCTCACACCAAGGACTGTCACCTTCCTCCACGTCAGCCACACCCAGCCTTCCTCTTGACCCAGGCAGGCATGTCTCTGACACCCCACTGCCCACTCCCCGCTCTCAGCATATCCTCCCCTTTTCCTCTCACCCCCAACAAGTCTTCCTCAATCCCCTGGGAGAGAAGCTCTCCCAGACCACAGTCTTCCCCACCCAGAGGGGACCCCATGGCTGAGCCCTGACTGCTCTCTCCAGCACCATCCACTCAGCGGGCCCCTGTCCTGCTTCCCAACCTGACCTATGACCTATAAACCCCTGACTCTGGGTCAGCTCAGCATTTATCTCTGCACCTCTACCCTGAAACCAGACCCTCCACGGCTGATCAGCTGTGCCACCAACTGGCTCTGAGGTCACAGACAAGTCATTGAACCTCTGGGCGCCTCCGTTTTCTCATGTCCACTTAAATGAGGAATCTAAAAGAGTCAAACTCAGGAATTGAGGGTACAATGGTGGTTGCCAGGGGCTGGGGAAATGAGGAATTGCTGTTCAAGGGGTATAAAATTTGTCATGCAAATTGAATAAGTTCCAGAGACCTGCCGTATAACATGGTGCCCGAGCTCACAATGGGCTGCTGGGCACTTAAAAATGTGTCAAGTGGGTACATCTCATATTAGGTGTTCTTACTGCGATTTTTAAAAATTGGGGTAAGAACAGTAGCTACCTGAATGGATTATTCTGAGAATGAAATTAAACATAGAAAGTGCTGCACAGGCAAGTTTGAAAGTGCACAGGCAAGTTTGAAAGTAAAAAAAAAAACGGGTCTAAACATGGACCCAGAGGGACTAGATTTACCCTCCTCCCAGAAACAACCACAACAAAAGACAGATAGCTGTAAGACACAATATTTTTCCAGACACTGGGATTCAGGAAACAAAGGGCAATGATCCCTGTGGAGACAGGAAACAAACAAGGTGAGCCCTCTGATTGCCCCAGCCTCCTGCTGGGAGAAAGTTTTCAGGCCACAGGGCTGGGAGGGGAAATCCAATCAGAGCCCAGATGGAGCTGGAAGTCTGTGGAGACCAAAGGGGTCAGAATTCACAGGACAGAGGATCAGAGAAGAGAGCTGCAGAGAGAATCCCAGAGATCTGGGGAAGGTTTCCCTCAAGCAAGCAGCTGAGTACTGATCAACACATGCGTGTAAGGAAAACTACCCAAGGCCAGGAGAAAAATAATCCAAAAGCTTTAGGGAACAGTGCCTGGCAGGAATAGGGCCAAGAATAGTGCCTATTCCCACAAGCCAGACTGGAAATCTCATAACCCACAGGGCACTGGGTAGAGTATCCAAGAAGTTCCCAACCCACCTAACAAATTATAAAAGCAAACCCAAAAGGATCAAATTGACTCCAAGTTACTTAACCACATCCCAGAGCAAAGCTCATGAATATTTAGAGGAATACAAATATATCCAGCACACAAGGAGGTAAAATTCACAATGTCTGGCATCCAATCAAAGATTACCAGGCATACAAAGAAGCCAGAAAACACAACTCATAATGAGGAGGTTAATAAATCTACCCAAACTGATCCAGAACTGACACAGATGTTAGAATTAACAGACAACGACATTAAAAGTTATTGTAAAGTATTCAAAAATTAAGTTGGCTATCAAAGAAGATATTTAAAAGTCCCAAGTTGAACTTCTAGACATGAAAACTACAATGTCTGGAATGAAAAATACACTGGATAGAATTAGTGGAAGATTAGACATGCATAAGGAAAGATCAGTGAACTTAGAGACATAGCAATAATAACTATATAAAAAGAAACACCAAGAGAAAAAAGATTCCCACCCCTCCTTCCAAACTAGAAAGACCACCAGTGAGCTGTGGGATCACTAATATATGTGTAATTGGAGTCTTGATGGAAAGGGGAGATGGGGATGCAGAAAAATTTTTGGAGGAAATAATGGCCAATATATTTCTAAATCTTCTGAAAACTATAGGCATATAAAAGGCTGGGGAAGAATGGAATGTGGTCCCTGGTAAGCAGGTGGCAGATGTCAGCTGTTGACTTAAAAAAAATGTTCGAGTTCAGTTTTATTTGGGGCAAAATGAGGACTGCAGCCCAGGAGACAGATAACTCTGAGAAACTGCCCCGAGGAGGTGAGGGGAGGAGCCAGGATATATAGAGGTTTTGCAACAAAGGGCTGGTAGTTGGGAACATCAAAAGATTATTGTTAATTAAAGAAAACCAGATATCTCAAGTTAAGAGCTTTTCTATGTGTGGGAAGATGCAAGGGTCTGGGCTCACTGAAATCATTCCTTTGATATACACCTCAGCCGTCTGGGGCCAGTATCATGTATTTTCACATCCTGAGTTTCCTCAGGGCTCACCGCAGGGAGTGGCTGCAGTCTGATAGCTGCTAGATGGCAGGTATTCTTTTCAGCCCCGAGTTCCCTCAGGGCTCACCAGCTCCCATTGGAGGGTTGCAATGTTGATGACTGTGACATCCTTTGTTTATTGATATGGCAGGAAATATTCCATTTATAAATATTCCATTTATCACAGCCCACATGAAGGCAGCAGAGGCTGCTGGAGAGAAAAGTACTGATGGTTGCACCTGCTCGGTCTCACCCTGCAATGCTGTCCACCAGGTCTTTTTTGGGTGAGCCCCCTCGCCCACGAAATCCAAAACCTCTAGACTCTCTCCAAGCCTCCTGTTTAAACACTGAATCCTCTTGTCTTCAGAAGATTCAACAATATCCAAAATCGTTTTTGAGTGTTCACTACATACCAGGCAGCACGTGGGCCCCGGCGGTGCAGAGGGGAGTAGACAGATATGGCCTCTCCCCATGCAGCCTACTGCCTGGTGGAAAGGTCTGCCAGCCTGCTACCCCAGGAAAGGAGAAGTGTGGTGGGAATACCTGTCCTTCCTGCTGTTCCTGCCCTGCCCAGCTCCCACCCTCACCTGCGAGAGCACCTGCCCTCCCTTGGTCTGCCAGCCTCAGGACTGAGAGGTCCCTCCTCCCAGCCCAGGCTAACCAATCCTCCTCCCTGAGCTTCGAGTCCCAACCCCTCCTGGTCTCCACAGAGCTTCACTCCATCACCAGCACAAACACCTGACACCCCTCCCCCACCCCAGCTCCAGCCCTTCAGCCTAGAATTGCTCAGATCCTTCTCACCTGAAAACCTCCTCTCAGACACTTGGAGCCTTCGGTCAAGATTTGCTAGAGAAGGATCCAGGCAGGGGGCTTGGGGTAAGTGGGAATCTTCCAGAATCTCTGTGCTCTTTCCCTCCAACTCACACCTACCCACCCCCCCACACACAGAGACACACACACGGCACACGCTACCTAGGTTGGAAGGAAAAGGGGGTCCTTTCTTGGGGTCCTGGGGGTGGAGAAGGAGGTGAGGTCAGGGGACAGTCCCTGGTCACAGAGTGAATGTGACAGAGACCTCGGAGGGACAGAGGGCGACCAGGAGCTAGACCAAGGTGGAGCGAAGCCCCAGACACCAGACACTTGCCTTTCCAGAAT
Source organism: Aethalodelphis obliquidens (assembly GCF_003676395.1). Lineage (NCBI taxonomy): Eukaryota > Metazoa > Chordata > Mammalia > Artiodactyla > Delphinidae > Aethalodelphis > Aethalodelphis obliquidens. Next base: position 10,356,632 of record NW_020837982.1, read on the forward strand.
GGATCTTCTCTCCTGGGACTGCGCCCGCGAGTGCCTGGGCCCTCACCTCTGCAAAACTGGTGGTCGTTCTCCTCAGAGCCCAGATGCTGGATGTCCTGAAAGTCCCTCGCCATGCTGGATCCTGGGCTGTGGCTGGACCCGGGCTGGGGCTGGGGCTGAGCTCGGGCTTGATGCTGTGCTAAGATGCTAATTCAGGCGGAGGCTGATAGTAGGTCGAGGCAACTGTTTGGGTTGGATCTGAGGTTGGCAGGAAGTTTGGGGCTGAAATACAGCTGGGTCCCATCCTTCCTCAGGAGATGCTTGGGCCTTGACATGGCCGGGAGCCTCCCCTCCATACGTTCCAAATCACCCCACATCTTCCCATCAGCCCCCCACTCTCTCTGAACCAGGGTCTCTTTAATCCCAGACACGCCGGTCCCGCCTGCCTCCCGACCTCGGTTACCTGCTACAGGTTTGGAGGGCTGACTCTCCAGTCTCCCAGGCAGCCCAGGCCCCAGGGTGAAGGAGGGGCTTGAGCCAGAAGTGGAGCAGGTGGTGCTCACAGAGGAAAAGAGGGAAGGGGAGGGGGCCTGTCCAGGCGAGGGCCCTGAACCTGTGTGTCTGAGTGTCCAAGGGCTTCTAACCTGGCATCTCCTGCCCCTGGGACTTTGGACGGTAAACAGAAGTGGTTGGAACTCAGGCAAAGCGTGATGGGGGCGGGGGGCAGGACTGTCTCTGTCCCTCACAGAGAAGGGGTCTCTTTGGTCCGCTTTTCCCCCACAAGCAAGTCACCTCACTCCTCATGGCACATTTGGGAGGGGGCCAGGCCAGGAGGGGCCAGGGTGCAGTTGGCTCTTCCCCCTCTGCCCCTCCCCCCTTTCACTTCCCGCCTCTGAATTTCCCAGAATTGTTGGGCAGATATCCCTGACCAGGATCAGACGGGTCGCTTCTGTGCTCTTGCCCAATCCGGCATCTGAGCCTAGGCGCACCCCGCCGCGTCCTGCTGCATCAGCCACCAGGCTCCCCGGCTCTGGGCCAGATGGCCTCACTCTCTAGGAGGGGAGTAAAGCCCCTCAGGGACCCAAAGTTCGAGGGAAGGAGGGAAGAGCATCCCTTCAGAAGGCAGTGGGCAGGAGGGGTTCAACCTCATAAATAAGCCCCTTCTGTGGCCCTGGCAACACAAACCTCGGTCCTCACACCCAGCCATGGGGCTGAATGATCCACAGACCTTTTCTCAGGTAACTCTCACTCCAGAAGGTGGGTCTTCTGCTGTTCCCACTTCACGGAGGAGGAAATAAAGCCTTGGGGAGATTAAGTGACTTGACCCGGGTGGAGGTGGGTAGGGAAATTGGGAGGCAAAACCGGATAAAGAAGAAAAAAGGCATACCATCCGAGGGGGTCTTCACAGTCCCGTGAGAAAGACGTGCCTCCATGAACTGAGAAGCGTGATTAACTCGCCGTCTACTCTCGCGCGAACTTGCTGTCTTCTCTCGCGCGAACTTGCCATCTACTCTCGCGCGAACAATAGCTTGGGAAAGAAAACCCGGTTTTCTTCCCTGATTTTCTGACCCTTGCCAAACTTAGCTGCAGGCTGCGGGCAGAGTTCCTTTTATAAAGCTGCCTGTGTTTCCCCTTGTGCTGAAAAGGGTTTGGGACAGAGGCCTGTGCTTTTCTTGGGGTAACTTTCTGACACAGGAAGTAGCCACACACTCCAATAGCCTGGCATTCCTGCGAAGCCACAGAAGCAATGGTGGCTGCTTTGCTTTTTGACTGTAACTCGCAGTAAGAGATACGTTTTACAGTGTGATCCAGAGCACACACGCGGGCACCCACACACACGCATATTTGTATGTTTTACTTTCTCCTGAATCCCCAGTGCCTGGCACATAGTAGTTTCTCAATGAGTATTTACTGAATGAATGAATGAATTTGTAGATATATTATTAAGATGAACGTTTCATAAAACAATGCTTACCTTACTACTTGCATTCAAATTCATGACCAACTAAATTGAGTTTCCCAAGTTGGGGTCACAACTCAAAGTTTGAAAAACACGACCATGAAGTCCCAGTCTTGGCAAGGATGTGGTTTTAGTTCCAAGATGCAGGCACAAGCTTAACAAATGGCTTATTCTACTGAGTATCAAGGTTTACCAACTGCCATCCAGGGATGGGGGCATTCTCACCGGCCACGTACGTTTACTGAACTGATTCCAAGTTTCAGGGTACAACCCCCGACCCTGGCACTGGCGAGAGAGGACAGAGAAGACGTTTCTCTGCATCCTTCTCTTTCTCCCTATTTGAAAGTCAGCATTTCAATATACCAAAAATTGACATATGCTTGGGCTGTTTCTGAGGTTTCCATATTGTCTCATTACTTTTTGTTGGTTTTCTGATTTTGGTTATGGAATCCTGTTTTATTTGGTTGATTTAGATTTTTTGTTTGTTTCGTTTCTGTACCTCAGGTGCAGGAAGTTAGGTTAGTGGTATTCCTGAATTCATGACACCCAGTCCTCCTCGGAAGTCTGAGCAAGACCTTTCTCTTATTTTATTGCTTTTCCTCCTGCATCCTGTTTCCCCACACCAATTCCTCGACTCTTCAGAGGCAGCCAAAATCATGCGTTTGCAACTTGTTACAGTCTCCAAAGATGGCGGCCGTCAAGTTCTCCCCTCACTGTCCATGCAGGTCACACCACCCATCCAGAGGTCGAGTCCATTTCCCCTCCCCTTGAATCTGGGCTGCCCGTGTGACTTGCCTCGACCAATAGAAAGTGCTCGAATTGACAATCTGTCAGTTCTGGACCCAGCCTTCAAGAGACCTGGAAGCTTCATTTTTCACTCTTGGAAGCCAGCCACCAGGCTGTAAGGAAGTCCAGCTATCCTGCTGGAGAGAGAGACCTAGTGGAGAGACCCGGGGGGTAAGACACAATATGGAGAGAGAGAGAACATGAAGGCGCACCAAGGCCCTCCACATGTGAACAAAGCCTTCTGGGAGCTTCCAGCCCAGCCCAGCCAACAGCTGAATGCATCCCAGTGTGTAACCCTAGCCAATGCCACATGGTCCATGTGGCCTAGGCCTGCTCAGATTTCTGACCCAGAGAATCCTGAGAAACAATAAATATACAATTGACCCTTGAATGATGCAGGGGTTAGGGGCACCGACCCTCCCCTGCAGTTGAAAATTCAAGTATAACTTCACCCCCTGTATCCCCGGTTCAGCATCTGCAGATGGTGTAACACATTTTTAGTGAAAAAAATCTGCATATAAGTGGAACCACGCAGTCCAAACCCGTCTTGTTCAAGGGTCAACTGTAGTTGTTTGTTTTAAGCCACTGAAGCTTTGGGTTGGTCTGTTATGTATCAATAGATAACTGAAATAATATATATTCTTAAATATGTATCCTTATCAAATATGTGGTATAGTTTGTGTGCCTGTTTTTTAAAGTAGATAAATGGAACTTTTATACATCTCATTTGTTCCTGATCTTTTTCACCCAAGAATAAATGTTTAAGATCTAACCATGTTGCCATTTGTACATCTGGTTTGTTGCTATGAACCGCTGCACAATATTCAGTGGAGTGTATCCATCATAGTATATTTACCCAGTCCCCTAATGATGAACCCTAGATTGTCACCAACACCCAACTACCACAATGAACACATCATGTCCCCACGTGGACCTAGGTGAGACTGTCTCTAGGGACTATAACCAAGAATGAAATTGCCAGGTCACAGAATATTCTCACACTTAATTTCATGCACACACGCACACATTATTATTTTTTTTTGCATCAATGAGATCCTATCCGCAATACTCTTTTTCAGTACAGTTTTTCTTCCTTTTCTTTCCTCGATTGCCTTATGCTTCTCTACTCAGTCCCCTCACTGCATCCTCCATCCTTGCCTCTCCTGTGATAATATTAATCACCTAGAAATGGTCTTACTGTTTTATCTCTGCTATTAATGCTTCGTCAAGTTCCCATGTGGACCTAGGTGAGAATTTCCCTGTGAAATATACCCAGGAGTGAAAGTGGGAGGTCACAAAGGATTCTCTTGCTTAATTTCACTGAGTCCTGGCAGGCTCTACATTTTCCAGAATTGTTGTGCCCATTGACACTCCCACCACCAGGACATGAGGACTCCCTTTTCTGACTCATCCTTCTCAACACTTGATATTATCCAGCTTCTCAGGAGCTGCCAGCCTGATGCCATCTCACTGTTCTGGGTTGCATTTAGGGTTAATAGTGGGTCTGAACATTTCTTCATCCATTTTCTAGTCTTTCGGATTTCCCCTTGCACAGACTGCTTTTTTACATCCTTTATCCATTTTTCTATTGGGTTTCCTGAATTCACTTTGCTGATTTGCAGAATTTCTTGTATATTCTTGATACTCTTTCAGAAAACAAGAAAGGTCTTTTGAAAATAAAAAATATTATTGTTAAAGCCAAAAAAATTAACAGAAGTTTTGGAAGATAAAAATTAGGAAATCTTTCAAAAAAAAAAAAAAAGAACAAAAGGACAAAGTTTATTTTAATTTTTAATGAGAAAACAGCTAAGTTGGGGTCTTTTTTTCCCCTGGCGTCATGTTTCCATGTACATTTCCCAGTAGGGAAACTCTCTGGGCCTCCCTCCACACTTCCCTGCCCTCACTCACTCTCCCCAGGGGAGGAAGCCTGACGTACTGAGAACGCCTAGCTCAGCCCCATGGGGCTCTCTTTGGTGTCTCCCTGCTCAGTTTGTGATCTACTTTCTGCCAGGACACTTGAGCCTGCCCCTGCAGAGAAAGCCTGCTTTGCCCAGCTCTGCCTGTGACTAGGTAAATATGTCTGCCTAATTCCTGGATGAAATATTAACAAGTCCTTTTTTTTTTTTTGGCGGTATGCAGGCCTCTCACTGTTGTGGCCTCTCCCGTTGCGGAGCACAGGCTCTGGATGCGCAGGCTCAGCAGCCATGGCTCACGGGCCCAGCCTTTCCGCGGCATGTGGGATCTTCCCAGACCGGGGCACGAACCCGTGTCCCCCGCATCGGCAGGCGGGCTCTCAACCACTGCGCCACCAGGGAAGCCCAACAAGTCCTTTTGATTTAAGGTTCTGAGCCAAATCCACCTTCACTGCTTATCAACAATAAAGCTATTATTGTATATTTATTATATAACAATAATAATAAAGAATTAGAATGGATTCCGCCTTTCAGCTGTTACATTCAACATTGGGAGACAGGATGATGCCTTCAGACTTCCAAGAGAAATTTTTTTCAACCTGGAATTGTAGGTGAAAATGATCATTGGCATGAGAAAGTAGAATAAAGAGCTTTCAGATGTGCCATGGCTCAGAATATTTATTTCCTATTTCTACTATGTTTGGAAGTACCATAGGAAGTGAGGAAATAATCCAAAAACAAGACACGTAAAAGAATATCTCAATATGGGACTTTTTGTTATTATTAAATAAAATCTTATTCAACTCTTTCTGTATTTCTGCCTACAGGTTGGCTTTTTTTCGTATAATGCTAACTAATGAAATTCGAGAGGCTGGCCTTAAAAATGCAAGTCATTTTATAATAAATAATAAACTTAAGAGATACAAGGAAGAGATGGAGACTTATTTTTCTTTTTTTTTTTTTTGAATGCATTGAGTCTTCGTTGCTGCCCGCCAGCTTTCTCTAGTTGTGGCGAGCCAGAGCTACTCTTCGTTGTGGTGCATGGGCTTCTCATTGCAGTGGCTTCTCTTGTGGCGGAGCACAGTCTCTAGGCGCACGGGCTTCAGTAGTTGCAGCATGCGGGCTCAGTAGTTGTGGCTCACCGACTCTAGAGTGCAGGCTCAGTAGTTGTGGCGCAGGCTCAGTTGCTCCGCGGCATATGGGATCTTCCCAGACCAGGGCTCCAAACCCATGTCCCCTGCATTGGCAGGCGGATTCTTAACCACTGCGCCACCAGGGAAGTCCTCTCATTTGATAGGCTGTACAGTGAGAATGATCACAAGCCTACCCATCTTGTTACCCTGTGAACTATGGAGACCAAGGTGGACTTTCATAATTCTTGTGGATGTATTCTATTCTCTGCAACATTAACTCTCTCTTTGGAAGGCTTAGGATTCCCAAAACTTTCAAAGAAATTGTTGCCATCACTGGTGAAAATAATTTCCCAAAAATGCCTGTGGTTCTGACTGGTTGTCTTTCTTGGTCACTTGTTGTACTGGGAATTTCTAAGCAAGGATATAATTCTTATTTCAAATCAGAAATAGTGGCTCAGTGGCCCTTTCCTCTTGTCTCATGGGCATGATGGAAAAACTAAGAGCTAGGACTCTGCTAGACTGACACTTAGCAAATAATTTGAATTAACACTCAAGACAGTGGCTAAGAAGACTATAAAGAAGTCCTCCTGAGAAAAGTGAATTCGATTTTATGGAGTTTTAATTTTAAGAAATAGAAAATTATTATAAGGAAAACATTGCAAGATGAATAATTATTATATCTCCAGTAAAAGCAAAAGAAACTGTACAAGAAAGAAAATGTTATAATAGTAGAGTAATAGGTCCTAGAGGACATAATATTTACATAGACATATAATGTGAGTGCTTTCTTTTTATTTTTTTGAACACTTTATTTTTAAACTAAAGATGCCACTATTACTATATTTGGAAGATAGCAGTGGCATAAGAGAGCTAATTCTCATCTCTCATAGAAAATAAATGGTCTAACATTTATAAATCCCCTCCTCTACTTTGTCCAGTGGGCACATTGCAGGGGTGGGGGAGGGTGCAATAGAATGAGTGGGAGGAAACCTGACAAGTAATTGTCCTTTTGCTTTATGAAAAGGTTGGCCCTGGGCCTTGACATGACTTGTGCCCTGGTAGGAAACCATTTGGAGAACACAGTGTCTTAATACATTGTGGACCCAGGCCTCTACTTCCTGTATCTTAAAGGATGTTAGCTAGAATTCTAGGAATCACTTAGAATTTTAACCAGTGGAGGTGGGGAGCATATGAGAGCCAGGCTTCTGGCTGAGACAAGCATGTGACTAGTGGTGCCACTCATCAGTCGAGGAGCACATGGGGAGATCTGGTACGGCAGCAGGGGCAAGGAGGCTGACTTTCACTGGGGACGTGGGTTTATGTCCCATCTGGTGGCCCATTCAGATGGAGCTATCTAGAGGGCAGTTGGACACAGATGAATCTAAAGCTTAGTGGAGGGACTTCCCCGGTGGTGCAGTGGTTAAGAATCCACCTGCCAATGCAGGGGACACGGGTTCAGGCCCTGGTCCGGGAAGATCCCACATGCCGTGGAGTAGCTAAGCCCGTGCGCCACAACTACTGAGCTTGCGTGCCACAACTACTGAAGCCTGAGCTCCTAGAGCCCGTGCTCCACAACAAGAGAAGCCACCGCAATGAGAAGACAGAACACCACAACGAAGAGTAGCTCCCGCTCGCCGCAACTAGAGAAAGCCTTCGCGCAGCAACAAAGACCCAACGCAGCCAAAAATAAATTAAGACAAAATAAAAATAAATTAATTAAAAGAAAAAAAGAAGGAAATTCTCACACATAATCCAACATGGATGAACCTGGAGGACATTATGCTAAGTGAAATAAGACAGCCACAAAAAGACTAATACTGTATGATTTACAGTGGCCAAATTCATAGAGAAAGAAAGTAGAATAGTAGTTGCCAGGGGTTGGGGGAGGTGCGTATGGGGAGTTATTATTTACTGGGTACAAAGTTTCAGGTTCTCAAGATGAAAAAGTTCTGGAGATGGATGGTAGTGATGATTGCACCACAATATGTACTTAACAACATTAAACTCTACACAAAAATGACTAGAATAGTAAATTTACTGTTATCTATATGTTACCACAACAAAAAAGGGGAGAAAAATGGAGAAACGAAAAGAGATTTAAATTGCTATATCTCATCAGATATAAGATGCCATCAATTGTAAGATACTTCATTATTTATGTGCCACATAATTTTTTTTTTTTTTTTTTTTGGTCATGCCATGAGGCTTGTGGGATCTTAATTCCCTGTCCAGGGATTGGACCCAGGCCCTCAGCAGTGAAATCAGAGTCCTAACCACTGGACCACCAGCGAGTTCCCACCACATAATTTCTTATCACTTAGAATTTCTATGGTATACTCACTACACGAGCTTTTTTAGACTTATTTGGACATGTATTTTATCCTATATCACTCCTGTGCATACCTAAATATAAGTAAAGTAAAACAGTTTAAACATTCCTTAAACGTCTTCATTTTCAGAATACAATTCTTTTGAATCGTTTTTGACTCAGAATTGTCAGTGCCTGTGTTTCCCCACACAATGTCGTCCTCTGTGCCATCAAGAGTGTTACTGATGCAGGTTTTCTTAAAAGAGTGCTCCAGGGCTTCCCTGGTGGCGCAGTGGTTGCGAGTCCGCCTGCCGATGCAGGGGACACGGGTTCGTGCCCCGGTCCGGGAATATCCCGCATGCCGCGGAGCGGCTAGGCCCGTGAGCCATGGCCGCTGAGCCTGCGCGTCCGGAGCCTGTGCTCCACAACGGGAGAGGCCACAACAGTGAGAGGACCACGTACCAAAAAAAAAAAAAAAAAAAGAGTGCTCCATTGTTATCTCCAGGATTTTCTTCCAAACAGCTGATCTCCACTCTACAAGCTTTCTTTATTGTTCCAGAATATGTCAATGGAAGGTTCTCAGACAAGCTTCAGAACTCATATTCTTTCCACAAATGATGCTTAAATGGTTAGCTGTCTGAAACACAGAGGCACTGCAATGACTGATCAAGCCTTTGGGAACAACAACCACATTTGGACATGCACAGGTAATGACATTTATGTCACAACTATCACCTGGATGGAAGCAATTGTGAGATGTCATCAACTATAACATATCCCAATTTCAGAGATGCTAATGTGAAAAAATGTACATGATAACAACTATAAAGTATAGTATAAGTAAAATTATGAGGCAGTAAGGTAGAACCACTATATCCAAAATACATGTAAGAACTGTAGAAAAAGAGTAGAAAACAATGGAGAAGAAATAACCTAAGAAATAAGAGAAAACACTTCCTCAAGCTGTATAAAGCCTTCATCTGTTGCTCCAATGGATTCATCTAGAAATTGATCCCTAGTGTCTGAAGCAAATGCAACCCCATTCATTTATTAATTTGCTTGTGTATTCAGTTAACAAATACTAGGAACTTGCTGTGCTTCAGCACTTGCACTCCTTACCTTATCAGTGCCTCAAAAAAAAGCCAGTATATTTCTTTCTCTCTGATAATAAATACTATGTAACCGTGTCTCCCTTTTCACTTTAGTTTCCAGGAGTCTCAGCATGAAACCAGAGACTAAACATTAACTACTTTACAAAGTAGTAGTCCTGGTAGCCTGTATTACTTCTGTTTATCTTTTTCTCTTTATCTTGACTTTCTACTTTTATTTTCAGTTTCCCCGATCCATATTCTTTATTTTCAGATATAGTTTGCCGTCTCTCTACTATGTATTTTTATTGTAAATCCTTCAAATACTTTCAGAACTTATGTATTCCCTACCACCAGCAGCCAACCTGCTTCACCATAGGCTCTCCATGGAAAGCCCCAGAACCAGCCTTGACCCTTCTCTCTCCTGTCACACTGGTGAATTACACATCCTGCCCATCCAACCTTCTAAACATTTCCACAAGCCTTATTACAGCAGCCCCAGCTCAAGGTCCAAAAATGTCACTTTATTTTTCCATAACTGAATTTGAATAGTATATCAAGCCTTCTTTCTGCTTCATAGCAGAAATTTTATTAGAACAGGATAAGGGATGTAGTGTTTACTTCTAACAATAACTTGAGACATGGTGAAAGAAATCTGTTCACTTTCTTTTTGTGCCACTTACATCCCACCACACACACGCATGTGCGCACACACACACACACGAAAAGAGACAATTACAAGCTGCCAGTTTCAACAAAGGTCAAGTGTAAACATAAACAAGTGGGTTTTGTGAACCAGAAGAAGTGGATGTTCTTTTTTATAACAAGAGGATGAAATTTTTAAACAAATACAAAGAGTGGGCTGGAAGGAAGAGGGGATGAGATTTGGAGAAGGGAGTTTCTGCAGGTAAGGGGTGCCTTATTCCCCCACTCTGGAGGCAAGAAGCCTGCATGCCTCCCAGGATGTATGGGCTTCCAGAGCTCTCTCAGAAGCTTAGCGATAGTTTCACAAATAGGGCAGTAGGGATGATGCTTCTGAGGGCCAGGGACCAGAGAATTAATTTACTCAAGCTAGGCCTGAAAGAACCATCCCTAGCAAGGTGAGGGAAGTCCCCTCTCAGCAACCCCACAGCTCTTGGAAGACTAGACTTTTAAGAGTTCCTGTAACCCCGCAAGGTGAAGGCAAAGCATGGGTGATCCTGGGGGAAGTGTCACAGAAGTCATCTGGCTGGGCCAAAGGAACCTGCCAGAAGGGGACAGAGTATGGACCACCATGGGGGCTAAAATGGAATGTTCCCCTATGGGGTCAGCACATGGCAAGTCAATCAGACATCACATAGAGGCCCAGTAGAGTTGGATCCTGCCCAGCTTGAACAAATGGTAAAGAATTCTATATTCACCCCAGCAGTAAAGTGAAGGAAGGCATTGCAACCTTAGTGGTTGTGTATCATTCCATCTATTCAATCTGACCAAACAAAGTTATGGAATAGATTCAATGGAACCCAGGGGATGTGAGTTGAGAGTTCAATCCCATCTTAGCAACTAGAAAAGGGCTTAGAAATTCTCCCTGTGGCTCCAGGAGAATCATTCAAATCACAAGCAGCCCCAGGTCCCATATCCCAGTCTCAGAACTCTGACCAGAGAGAAGCCCCAGCCCCAGGTGACATGGGATGGTAGCGCTTCTCCTCTAGGGAAGTATATTCTAAACCCAGGAAGGTTTGAAACTAAATACATAAATGACAAAGTAAATCAAATACATGGTATTAGTACTTTTGAGTTAAATTTAAGAGCAATCTAATATATTGGGTATTGAGATGTGTAAGGAGATATAGTATACTAAAGAATTTGAAGTTAGCCTTGGGATATCAAGTTCAAATATAAAATCAAGTACTTGATTTTAGACTTGTGGTTTCAGTTGGAAAGTATAAAATAATTTGATGATGTCTGTAAACAGTACGGAATGTTTAAGAGGCCTTGAGATTCATTATGAATATTAATTTATAATAAATTAATAATAAACAAGCTTAGTTTTTGCTTGTTAGGTCAGGCTTTTTTTTTGGCCATACCACACAACTTGTGGGATCTTAGTTCCCCAACCAGGGATTGAATGCGGGCCCTCAGCAGTTGAAAGTGCAGAGTCCTAACCACTGGACCGCCAGGGAATTCCCAGGTCAGACATTTTTAAATATGTAAAATAAAATACATTGAATGTGTAAATTCAGTTTAAAATGTTTCCAGGCATTTAACTGCACTGTGAATGGGACAGATTATTTTAGAGAGTTTTGTGTCTTCAACTTACGTCATTCTACAATAACTAATGAGAAAATGAAGTTGGTGGCTCTGATTTTGCTCAATTTATAAAGAGAATAATCACACTTAGAAGCTGAACTTATAAGAAGCTTAAAGAAAATGAGTTTTTAAATCTATTTGCACAAATTGATTATTCATTTTTTTAAACCAAATAACAGTAAATAGTCCTTTCTGTAAACAAATACCACCAGAAAAATCAAAAATTTACCTTGACATTAGGGTCCATGTGCCAAGGGGCTGGGGTCCAAGGCAAGCTGTCTAGAAGGCACCACCATGCCAAGAACATCCACAGTAGAGCCCATTCTGACTCCCCTCTGGCCAAGCAAATAGACTGAGCAGAACATCCACTGAGCTCCACCATCACCAGACTCAGAAGCCAAGAAGGTGGACATCCCACTCTGGCCACCATCTTCCCACATCAGGAGGCTCTGTGTGCATCACCACCAACCTTCCCCTTCCTTCTTCCCTGCTCTCTTTTTCTCCATAGCACTTGTCACCATTTAATATATTATGCATTGGGGGTATATAGATTATCACATTTCTGCACATACTGGAACACAGACAGCATGAGAAGAGGGACTTGGCCTCATTCAGTCCTAAACCCCCAGGCCTAGAATGGCATCTGCCCGTGGTCTGCTCCCAATATACTAATATGGCACGTGAGTGAATGGATAGCTTTTGTTTCTTACTGTCTGTTTACACATCTCCCTCCCTGTCTGGACTCCAGCTCCTGGAGCTCAGGAGCTACCTTATTACCACTCAATATTCATGCCAAATATTCTGGCACCATGCCCAGAAAAAAAGCATGGGCCCAACATATGTAAACGTGGCCCTTGTCTGAAGGCAGTGTGGAGAAGACCAAGGCCTTTGGAGTCAAAAAAAACCACACGTTTGAGTTCTGGTTCTGATACTTACCAGCCAGAAGTGAGCCCTGGACAAGTTACTTAAGATCTCTGAACTTCAGCTTCTTCAGATGGAAATGGATATTATAATAATACCTACCTCTTGCTGTTCTTGGGAGAATTAAATGGGTTCATGGCAGGGAAAATATCTAACACTGAGCCTTTACACAAAGTTCCTTTCACAGGAGATGCTCAATAAAAATCCATCCACCTACCCCTTTTCACCTCCTCCAGTTGCTACAGGGGAAGTCTCCTCCCCGACCACGCACCCTGCCCCCAGCTTCAGGTGCTCAATCTGCATTTACTCTCTGGGGTAGTGACAGGTATTGGAGAGACTGGCAGCCTCTGAGCCCCAGAGGGAGGCCGCTGCTGCCTGTGACTCAGGCGGGGGGATGGGAGCAGAAGAATAGGTCCCTGGTTGGGGATTTGGAGACACCAGTAATTTGGGGAACTTCAAGGGCAGGAAGTGAAAGAAGTGCGGTGCAGAGGGGAACCAGCAACCCGCATCCCTGTGCCTTCTAGACACACGTACGCATGCACTCCTGAGACACAAGAATGAGGAACCCAGGAGAGCAGACAGGAAGGGTCAAGGGGTAAAGACTTGGCCTGGAGGAGGAGAGTCAAGATGGCCCCACCCCCATTCCAACCCCAGGCCCAGCCCCTGGCCTGATCCAAACCTCTATCTTAGCCCTGATCTCAGGCCCAACTCCAAAGACACGAAGAGCTGGGAGCCCCGTAGGAACTGAGTGCCCCCAAATCATGATAGGATTTCCCCCGTCTCTGCCGTCTGCGTTCCTCCTCCTCCTGGTCTCTGTCTTCCTCCATATCTGCCTTCGCCTCTCTCTCCGCCACCGGCTCCCCTTCTGCCCCCTGGCTTGTTCGCTCATGTATTTCACAGCAGATATTTGTTAAGCATCCATTTGGGAGGAGGTCTGGAACCCCTGTTAGAGTCCTCTGGGGAGAGACAAGAGATGTGAATCATAGAATCCTACAGTATCCCAGCTGGCGGGGCCCTTAGGCCAGCCCCAGGCTGCCTGCCTCCATCCAAGGAGAGGAAATTGATTCCCCAAGAGAAGACTGTGTATCCAGGGACCCACAGCCCATCTAGGACAACGATCCTGGATAGATGAGATCCTGAGGATGAACGTGTGTATTCATTAGCTAGGCCTGCCATAACAATACCACAGACAGGCTTAAACAACAGAAATTTACCTTCTCACAGCCTGGGGGCTAGAAGTCCAAGATCAAGGTGTCAGCACGTTTGGTATCTCCTGAAGTCTCTCTCCTCAGTTTGCAGATGGCCACCTTCTTGCTGTGCCCTCACATGGCCTTTCCTCTCTGTGTGTCTGTGTCCTAATCTCCTCTTCTTTTTTCTTTTTTCTTTTTTTGCGGTACACGGGCCTCTCACTGTTGTAGCCTCTCCCATTGCGGAGCACAGGCTCCGGACGCGCAGGCTCAGTGGCCATGGCTCACGGGCCCAGCCGCTCTGCAGCATGTGGGATCTTCCCGGACCGGGGCACGAACCCATGTCCCCTGCATCGGCAGGCGGACTCTTAACCACTACGCCACCAGGGAAGCCCCTAATCTCCTCTTCTTATAAGGACACCAGTCATATTGAATTAGGGCCCGCCCTAGTGACCTCATTTTTTTCCAACTTAATTACCTCTTTAAAGACCCTATCTTCAAATACTGTCACATTCCAAGGGACTGGGGGCTTCAGGCTTCAACGTATGAATTTGGGGGAAACACAATTCAGCTCATAACAGCATGGAACAGAGAAATCTTTTCTGGGAGTGTATGTGTTTTCACAGGTGTGTGTCACATGCATTGAGGAAGGAGGGGTCAGAGGAGAGTTACTCTCCCCAAATCCAGCTCAGCCCCAGGCCCCAGAGGAAAGGGCTAGGACAGCCCTCCCATCCATGCAATTACTTTATTCAAAAGTATTTCCTGGAATTCCCTGCGGTCCAGTTAGGTTAGGACTCGGCACGACTTTCACTGCCAAGGGCTCGGGTTCAATCCCTGGTTGGAGAACTAAGATCCCGCAAGCCGTGCAGCACAGCCAAAAAACCAAATATTTCCTTAGTGCCTTCTCTCTGCCAGACAGAGCTGTAGGCAGCTCTGCCCTTAGCCCTAGGCTATCGGGCCCACACTTGAGAAGACCCCTCTGTGACCCTCCTTAAGCCACACTCCCCGACTAAGGAATCCATCAAGTCAGGAGACAAGCCCGCCTGCACCTTCTAGACCAGCTTCAGGACACAGGGACACCCTGCCCACATTCAGGGCCTCACAGCTCTCTTTGCCGGGGGTGGGGTGGGGGTCCTCCCGAGGGCAGAATTCCCCTCTGGGAACAAAGCCCTCAGCCTGGGGTGGCCGGGGGGCCTCTGTTTTCAGTGGACCCAGAGACGGTGTGGCAGGGCAGGCTGCACTGGCTACACTTTTGTGTGTGAGGTTCCTCTGTGAGGACGAACCAAGGGTGAGAAGGGAAGGGAGGGCTGGGCCCAGGGCCTCCATGTGGACCCTTGGCCTGGGCTGCAAGTTAGTGTGGACCTGAATTTAGTGTGGGAATAGTGACAAACAAAACAGACATGGCTCCTGTCCCTTGCAAACTTCCTCTCTAAAAGGGAGACAAATAATAGACAAGCATTAAATGGAAAATAAACTAATTTCAGGGAGTGAGCGAGTGCTTGAAGAAAACAGGAGTGATGGCAGGGGGCATCTCTGGAGGAAACAATGCATGCAAAGGCCCTGGGGCAACAAAGAGCTGGGTGTGGTTGAGAAACAGCCAGGAGGTTGATGTGTAAAAGAAGGCGGGTTGGAGGAGCAGAAGTTGGAGAACAAGTCAGGGGCTAGATCATGTGGGGATCTCAGGGAAGTGGAAGGAGTTTGGCTTATCCTCCTCTGTGAAATGGGGAGCCACTGATGAGTGACTTGGTCTGATTTCCATTTTCAAAGGCTGCCATTTGAGGATGGACCTTTAGGGGCAAGGGTGGAAGCTGGGGGCCGGGGTTGGTCCAAAAGTCCAAGGAGAGGGATGGTGGTGGTTGAGACTAGGAGATGGCAGTGACGACAGCAAGAAGAGGCCAGATTAAAAGAAGATCTTGGAGGAAGAACCATCATCTCAGCACTGGTTGGGGAGCAACCGTGCGCGGGCAGGGATAGTAAGGCTTCACGAATGATCCCTCAGATGTGGCTGAGAAAGCGGGCAGATTTAAGTGAGTCGGGAAGATGGGGAGAGGGGGTGTGGATTTGCAAGTAGAGTGGAAACAGGAATAAAAAAAAGCCTGATTTGGGACATAGTCAGTGTGAGCTGCTTGTTGGACCCGGAGATGTAGATATCAGAGGGAAATCGAATATATACTCTGGGCAGGGTCACACACACACACACTCACCCCCATTCCAGGAGCCCCTTTGTCCTCCTCCTGCCAGGCTGGTCCCTGGCCACTGGCTATGCTGGCCTCCGGTCTGTGTCTCCTCCCAAGCCAGGATCCCTGGGGGGCTGTGTGTGAGAAGCCCCTGTCCTTGGATCTCCCATGGGAGAGGACTGAGAAAGGGAGTGTGGGGACAGGAAACCCCATTAAAAACACCAAAACCAGAAAGTCCCCAGTTGTTGGACTGATGTTTCCTGCAAATAATGACATCCCTGCCCGACCCACCATCTCCATTGAGGGACCTGTGCTGGAGGGCTAGCAGGGCTGCAAACTCTGTGCTCTTCCTTTTTTTTCTGTAAAGCAGGGCTCTACCACTCCCCAAAAGCCCCTGCGGAAGTCACGCCGCCCTCAGTCACCGTCGACGCACTTACCCATACCTGCCCGGCTGTGGCCCTATTGATGGAGGCCTCGTTCTCCTTTCCTGGTTTACAAAATCCATGTCACCTGGGACTTTTTGTGGACACACGTGTCACAAGGGCACTGGGAGGCTGGCATGGTTGAGGATATTAGAGATGTGAAACGTAAAACAGGACCTGAGAAACGCAGCCTTCGGGAACCTTCCTCAGATTCCTTGAGCCACAGTCCTTTCTGCCTTCTCGACGTGATCACAAGATCCTATGAGGCCAAATACAAGCAGAGGGGCCTGGTAATGGCAGAAGACGCCCACTGTGTGCAGCTCAGGGCTTACGCCAGGGGTATAGGTATAACCGGGGAGCCTGCCCTCAAGAAGACCGCAAATGAGAAGGAAACAGATCCATAGACAGCACAAGCTCGGAATCAAGAAAGAAATCCAGAAGGGACTTCCCTGGTGGTGCAGTGGGTAAGACTCCATGCTCCCAATGCAGGGGACCTGGGTTCGATCCCTGGTCAGGGAACTAGATCCCACAGACATGCTACAACTAAGGAGCCTGCCTGCGGCAACCTGGAACAACCAAATAAATAAAATAAAATAAATATATATTAAAAGAAAAAAGAAAGGAGGGCTTTCTAGAGAAGATGGTGGCTCAGCTGCCCTCAAGGGAACCTCAGCCTCCAGACTTTTCCACCTACGGTCCCCTAATGTCAGAGGAGAGTAAACTTTGAGAGATCCACTTGCCAAACCACTTTTTAATATAAAAATAATTTTAAATTAAATATCACTGGGACTTCCCTAGTGGTCCAGTGGCTAAGGCTCTGTGATCCCAGCACAGAGGGCATGGGTTCGATCCCTGGTCAGGGACCTAGATCCCACATGCATGCCTCAACTAAGAGTTCACGTGCCACAACTAAAGATCTGCATGCCACAACTGAGACCCAGAACAGCCAAATAAATAAATAAATAAATAAATAATTTTTAAAATAAATATTACAGAGTCGGGAATTCCCTGGCAGTCCAGTAGTTAGGACTCCGCCTTTTCACTGCTGATGGCATGGGTTCAATCCCTGGTCAGGAAACTAAGATTCCACAAGCTGCGTGGCAGAGCCAAAAAAAAAGAAAAGAATTCAAAACAAATTTTTTTTAATATTAATGAGTCAAAATAGACTCTCCAGGGGGGAAAATGCACCTGACACATTACCAAGTAATAATCTAATAATACTAGGTTGACATTTATTGAGAGCTTATTAAGTGCCAGGCTTTGTACGACGTGCTCTACATCCACCATCTCAGTTAAGCCCAATGACAAAGCCTATGGCAAAGGTACTGCTATGACCCCCATTTTACAGATGAGCAAACTAAGGCTTAGAGAAATTAAATAACATCCCTAACGTCAGTCACAAACAAGTGGCTGAGCCAGGAGGCACACCCGGGTCCGTCTGACTCCAGAGCCAATGCTCTTGCTATCATGCACCCCTGGGTGCATCCCTTGCGTCACAGACTTGCATCAGTTTGAGAAGCACAAGTTAAGAAAGGTCCAAGCTCCTTGTCCCCACCCTCACACATGCTCATCTCCAGTCTCCCACACGCTGAACTCTTAGAAGCTGCAGGAAACTACTTGGAGCCTCCAGAACATGACAAGCTGTTCTGTCTCTTTGTTCCTTTTTTTTTTTTTTTTTTTGCGGTACGTGGCCCTCTCACTGTTGTGGCCTCTCCCGTTGCGGAGCACAGGCTCCGGACGCGCAGGCGCGGCGGCCATGGCTCACGGGCCCAGCCGCTCCGCAGCATGTGGGATCTTCCCAGACTGGGGCACGAACCCGTGTCCCCTGCATCGGCAGGCAGACTCTCAACCACTGCACCACCAGGAAAGCCCTAACGACTTTTCTTTTTTGACGAAATAACATTTTTAAATTATTGTGGTAGGAAAAGTGTTGATGAGGATGTGGAGCAACTGGAACTCACATACACCACTGGTGGGAGCTTAAAATGATGTGATCGCTTTGGAAATCTGTTTGGCAACATGTACTAAATCTGGACACATGACCCAGGAATGCCAGTCTCAGGGGTATACCCAACAGATGCACACCCATATTTCACTACACAGCCCCAAGACTGTGCCACAATCCCGATGAATCTCACAATTAATAAGTGAAAGAAGTCAGACCCAAAAGAGTGCGTAGGGCCTGGTTCCATTTACTTAAGTACAAAAACAAGCATAACTAACCTGTGCTATTAGAAGTCAGAGAGGCAGCCAGGACTGGAAGGGGGCACAGGGGCTCTGGGGCACTGATAATGTTCTTTCGAAATCTAGTTTCTGGTAGCACATGTGTGTTCAATTTGTGAAATCTGACCTATGCGTGTTTCTGGAAAACTTATTTAAATTACTGTAACAGGCGTTCAAAGTCATTCCACGTTTTGGGGGGTTTACTCTTTCACCATTTAAGAAGCTGGGTTTTTCTTTCCTTTTTCGCTTACCTTCCCAACATCCAGGATGGCAGCGCCACCGCGTGGTCACACCTGCATGATGCGCCAGTCTGCGAGGACCTAGGCTCTCCCGCTCATCCGCCCCCTAACATTTTAACTTCTTGCCTCTCTCCAGAGAGCTGAAGCGAAACATTAAATAGCAAAGGAATCATTCTGATACCTAAAAGTTTTCCACAAATCAACTCCTGGGGGCAATTTGGCAACTTTTTCCTCTGATCATTTCCCTTTTATTAACTTTTATTACCTTATTCCAGCTTAAATCCTATACACTTACTGGTTACTCTGACTTCTTAGAGTCGGTAAAGTCTTGCAAAGACCCTGAAGGTGTCACGGTGGCACCAGAAGGTGGTAGTTTCTCTGTGTAATGCCCAGGTTTCAAGTTCAGAAACCAGGATGACTGAGTTTATAAGTCCCAGGTTTATAAGAGCTGGGGCGGGGCGGGGAGGGGGCAGGGCCTCTTGAATTTTACTTTCCACGAAAGTGCTTAACTGATAGAAAGTGCACTCTTCTATCAGATCTTTGCTTCCCTTCTCTCTCTTAGTCAACTTGGGAAACGGGGGTGGGGGGATCTACACAGAGCAATGCCACTCTCACCCTATCTGGTTCTTCCCCCAAGAAGGAGAGAGCGTCCCCTTGGCTCCCCCGGAAGAAAGACAGCCCCTCCCGCCAGGCAGGATCACCACCAACCAACCCCCCACCCCCACCCCGCCTCCACTGCCAAAGCGCCTCTGCCAGCATCACCCTGCCGATGTCTCGGCAGCCCGCCTGCTTGACAACCGGCCTCAACGAACCCTCAAACTCTTGCCTTCAAGGTTAGATGCAAGCATATCTTCACCGATCATGCTTCTAGCATCCCCGTTCAGCAAGTTTCTGACACGGAAGTTCCAGCTGGTTTTGCGGCGTGCAAATGGGCCTGAGAGCGCCGGGGAGCCGAGGGCGGGGAGGCCCCAGAGCTGGGAGGCCAGCGGGACCCAGCGGCCTCCGCACACGTCGGGCTCTCTGGCCCTTTCCCAGAGTCTGTGCTAGGCCGGGAGATGCCCTTCTCGCCAGCTCCGCCCGGAAAGTGTGATGAAGGGCATCTGCCAGGCCGCCGGGGGACCTGCGGCCCACTCCCTCCCCCACTGCCCTCGGCCTCCGCCGGGGACCCTCTGTCACCCCCACCCCCGAGTAAGCCCCGCCCTCTCCAGACTCAGGCTCAGTCCTGGACCTCCGGTCAGGCCCGAGTGAGTCTTCCTCCTGGGCCGGTTCTGAAGGTAATCCGCACTCTGGGTCTTAAACTGTTCGGTCTGCCGTTGACAGCAGGTGAGTTCTACCTCCTGGTTCCGTCTTGGATTCATCCCCCAGGTTGTTCCCACCCCCTCACACCACATATACCTCTGGTCTCCAACTCCTGACACCCCCAGGCCAGCCTCCTGCCTCCGGCCTGGCTCAGGGCCACCTAGCTGCCTGTGATCCATCCAGGCAATAGCTTTTCTTCTAATTAACTTTTAATGATGAAACACCGGTGCCTGGTTAAAGGAACATAAGCTTCTTTTGTTTTCCCAAGCTGACAGGTAAAACTTGCTAACAAATTCTCTGTCTGCAAGTGACTTTGCAAGAGAGGATTGCTCTGCTAGAAGCCCTGCAGCCTCTCCTCAGCTGTTTAAGTCGGGAGCCCAGCTGCCCACAGCGGGTGGGGACACAGGTCCTGTCCCCTGGCTTGGACAAGACTGCTCTTCTCCATAGGTCTTGGTGGGAACTTTTCACAGGGGCCAGAGAACTTCCCATTTCACTCATCCCCACTTATACCCCACCTCTGGCAACCACCATTCTGTTCTCTGTATTTATGATTTTGGTTTTTTGTTTGGGGAATTTTTCTTTTTTCTTCTTTTGGTAAGATTCCACATATAAGTGAGATCATACAATATTTGTCTTTCTCTGTCTTATTTCACTCAGCAAAATGCCCTCCATGTTGTCAAAAATGGCAAGATCGGGCTTCCCTGGTGGTGCATTGGTTAAGAGTCTGCCTGACAACGCAGGAGACACGGGTTGAGCCCTGGTCTGGGAAGATCCCACATGCCGGGGAGCAAGTAAGCCCGTGCGCCACAACTACCGAGCCTGCGCTCTAGAGCCCACGTGCCCCAACTACTAAAGCCCGCGCGCGTAGAGCCCGTGCTCCGCAACAAGAGAAGTCACCGCAATGAGAAGCCCGTGCACTGCAGCGAAGAGTAGCCCCTGCTCGCGGCAACCAGAGAAAGCCTGCGCGCAGCAACAAAGACCCAAACGCAGCCAAAAATAATTTTTTTTAAAAAAAGAGAGAGGTTTAGTAAAAAAAAAAAAAAAAAAAAAAAAAAGAGGCAAGATCAAAAGTCTTGCTTTATTTGAGGAAATGACTTTTTTTCTTAAACACACAGCTAAATTACTGAACAAAAACAAATTTCTGCATTGGAAACCACGGGTAGATTTGTTTTTAATGTCTGTTTGTGTAGGTTGTACCTCCAGTGTGGAATTCATGTTTTAAGTGTTTCTAACTGGTTAACTTATTTTTTAAACGGGTTCCCCACATCCCCAAACCCAGAAAAGGCTGATAACAAAAGAGTTCATTTGTTCCTAAAACAAACCCAAGTTTTTATTTCCCCAGTAGGCACATGACCCTCTGTTTTTGGAGGTCCTTAAATGTTTGCAATAAAAATACAATTTGTCAGGGTACCTAAATGACATGTTCCTTTAAGGATTGAGCCCCTCCCTTGAACCACAAACCTTATTGTTTGAGAACCGTCCCTTGTTAAGGGAGGTTGGAATATCTATTATGTTTCTAAACAGTATCCAAGACAAAGAACAACAGTTGGACTGTTGTTGAACTGTAGTTGTTAGATCAAAAAATGTTATTATACGTTGGATTGAACTTGAAAGAACTAATTTTGTATTTTAGGTTTGTGGGTTGTTCTCTTTTCCTCCCTAAGAGCAGAAAACACAGCCCTGCTGTGGGAGCTGGTGGGAGGGCAGAATGGTCTCCCTAGGCGATAAAGCCGCCAACCTCCGGGGAGGGGGGGGGACAAGGAGCTGGGAGAGAAGAACTACAAAATCCAAACCAAATTTAAAAGCTTCCTGTTGAACTTTTGCTCCTTTCACCCCAGGAATGTCTCCACAGCAAAACAAACTACTAAAACTACAAGGCAGGCTTGTTTGATAGCAAAGCCCCTCCTCTGCCTTCTGCATGATGGAATGCAGGTCGCTAGGATGATGGGGGTTTAGATTGGAGGAAAGAAGGCATTTCCTCTGCTGTGTGGCCTAGAAACTGCAGGGGTGGCCAGAGGGGGCCCTAAAAGGACACAGGGGGCCAACCTCATTGTCAACGCTCCCAGCGGGTATCTCTGTTCAAAGCAGTGCTATCCTTTTACACCGGCCTTCCTTGCCCACACTGACGTCATGCAAAGGAGGAATTTGGGGATTCCAAAACAGGAATTCAATACAAATCTTGCTGGATGCCTTCCTCGCTTGTAGGGTTTAATTTCTTAATAATCCTAACTGCTCTGGAGAGAGATTTTTATTGGTGGATTTGGCTCTTTTGTAGCATCACAGATTTTCAGAGGTGGCTCTGAATTTTACATGCATCCACGTAGGAAGGGAGCTGTCTTCGTTTGCTAGGGCTGCTGGGACAAAGTACTGCAGACTGGAGGGCTTAAACAACAGAAATTCATTTTCTTGTAGTACTGGAGTTTGGAAGTCGGAGATCAAGGTGTGGGCAGGTTTGGTTCCTTCTGAGGGTCGTGAGGGAAGGACCTGTTCAGGGCCTCTCTCCCTGGTTTGTAGACGGCCGTCTGCTCCTTGTGTCTTCACTATATGTGTCTGTATCCAAATTTCCCCTTCCCAGTCATATGGATTAGCGCCCACTCTAATTATCTCTCTTTAACTTAATTATCTATTTAAAGTCCCTGTCTCCCAATACAGTCACATTGTGAGGTACCGGAGGTTAGGACTTCAACGTATGAATATTGGGGGGACACAGTGCAGCCCTTAACAAGAGTATAATACAAAGTTTATGCACCTAGGCTCTGATGGCCAACTTGAAGATATGCTTTTTGGACAAAGCCTGCATTTGGGGACTGCTTCTGTATTTGTACACAGGTATAGGCTGCCCTCTCTGAATATATGTCCTTTCTGTGGCTTTACTGCCCCCCCCAAAGAAATTGCCCCCCCACAAAAAAAGCAGTTGCACTCTCACTGATTGTTGTAACATTGGCATTTGGTCTCGGGTTCAGGGAAGCCAGTCCTAATGTCTCTGGTCGTAAATGTCCAGAGTGAGACAGGAGAACTCTGCAGTCCACATCTCTCCCTGAGAGAGGTATGCCTGCCTTTCCCCTACACGTCCAGGTCTCTCTTGGTATCCATGCTCTACTCCTCCCACTGTGGAAGTCTGCCTGTGACCACCTTGAGGCACCCTGGGGTGACCCACAGCCAATGCAGGTCTGACTAGGAAGCAGGACCTGGTCTGATCAAGCTTGAGCTACCATGGTCATGATCTGGCTAGGCTGACCTTGGCAACGCACTTGAGACGTTAACCATTGCCCATTTTGAGCCGTAGGATTAAAGAGACAGGTCTGTGTGACACCTAGTTATTTTATTGATAGGAATGCACTTCCGAGAGATTCTGGATTCACTGAGTTAGTCAAAGGAGCTGAGAGCAGCTCTAACAATTTGGTTGATTGATTGAAATCTGCTCTGTACTGTAGAGATTGAGATGATACCAAAGTGTCCCTGGTATCATGCAGATGAAAGAATACAAAAGCTGGACCTCATGATGGGGGCGGGGGAGGGGAGGTTGGAGACCAGCCAGTCACCCACCTAGTAGCACTTTACTGGTTAATGGTATTGGACGTCATGGAGGTGGCAGCATATATATCTAGTCATTATTCAGCCTATAGATTTGCCTTCACTGCCTGCAGTGCTTCTGCCAGCACCACCACTCATGCCTGGACTTTCAGAAAGCCTTACTCACAGTTGCGGTATACACAACGTACTCCTGAGCCTGCAACTCATTTTACAACAAAGGAAGTACAGCACTGGGCTCAAGCCCATGGGATTCACTGGTCCTTCCTTGTACCTCGTCGCCCAGAAGCAGCTTATCTGACTTCTGGTGGGATGATTTAGTCAACACTGCCTAACTGTGCCAGCTGGGCGACAACACCCTGTGAGACTGGGGTGCTGTCCTACAGGAGGCTCTATAGACTTTGAACGGTTCCTCCCATAGCCTGGATTCACAGGTCCAGAAATCAAAGGGTTCTTCTCCCTATTCCATTTAATAACTAACTCATATTTAGCTTCTGTTCTACCAACTTTAGAGTCATTAATTCCCAAGGGTGAAATGCTTCCATGAGGAAACATGATTGGTTGCACTGAACTAGAAATGGTATCATCCCCATGACCATTTTGGGCCCCTCCTGCCACTGAACCACAGAGAGGTTACTATACTGTCTGGAATGATCGATCATGGTTATCAAGATGGAATGGGGTTGCTCCTACACAACAGGGGCAGGGAGGAGTATATCTAGAATTCGGGGCTTCCCTGGCGGCGCAGTGGTTGAGAGTCCGCCTGCCGATGCAGGGGACACGGGTTCGTGCCCCGGTCCGGGAAGATCCCACATGCCGCGGAGCGGCTGGGCCCGTGAGCCATGGCCGCTGAGCCTGCGCGTCCGGAGACTGTGCTCTGCGACGGGAGAGGCCGCGACAGAGAGGCCCGCGTACCGGAAAAAAAAACAAAAACCTAGAATTCGGAGGATTCACGGGCAGCCCTTGGTCCACCCATGCCTTATAGTAAAACTTAATGGAAGACTACAACAACCTAATAAAGGCAGAAAAACCAGCGACTCTCCAGGAATGAAGGTTTGTGTTTCCCACCAGGAAAAGGCACCCTGTCTGCCTACTTTAGTGCATGCTGAGGGCAGAGGGAACAGGGGATGGGTAGTGGAAGAATGACATCATAAAGATGAACTACAGCTCTGTACCCATAACAGAAAGAAGGACTGTAGCAGATATGTATTTCTTCTTCCTTGCTTGTTACAGATTTGAACCCATTAACCAGTTATTTCCTTTTTCCCCTTTTCCTTTCTCCTCCCATATCATATAAAGAGTGATGGTGGTGGTTAACTTTAAATTTTATTTTTCAGGTCACATAATATCCAGGAGTGGTTGTGACAGAGCTAGAGGAGAAATTAACATCACCCAGAGATGGATAAGGGGAATGATAGGACTTTCTGTCTCCCCTTTTTTGGGCATCTTTACTGGAATGAAAAACAGTTGCCCCATGTTGGGTAGAAGTGTGATATTGTTATTATTATATGAAAATTAAGCATGGGTAGAAGGGTGATAATATTGAACCATCCTTGCATTTCCTAAATAAAGTCCATTTTGTCATAATGGTACCAATTCTTTTTTTACAACAATTTTTTAAATTGAAGTATAGCTAATTTACAATGTCATGTTAGTTTCAGGTATACTGCAAAGTGATTCAGTTATATATATATTCTTTTGTAGGTTCTTTTCCATTATAAGTTACTACAAAATAATGAATATAGTTCCCTGTGCTATACAGTAGGTCCTTGTAGTTTATCTATTTTGTATATAGATATTGGGTCCCAATTCTTTTAATGTGTTGCTGGATTACATTTGCTAATATATTATTTAGTATTTTTGTATCAATATTTATAACTAAAATAGGTAAATAATATTTGTGTAATTTTTATTAAGCTTTGGAATTAATGATGTATTGCCTTAATTAAAATAATTTGGAGGTTTCTTTCCCTCTTTTTCTGTGCCCTGGAACAGTATCCACATAATCTCTAAAGGTTTGTTACAATATTTTGCAAAATCATCTGAGTCTGATCCTTTAGGGGAAGCTATTGGCTCTTTGAAAACTACTTCTTTTATTAGAAATGTCTGTTTATATTTTCTCTCTTCTGGGATTTTTTTTTTTTTTTTTGCGGTACGCGGGCCTCTCACCACTGCGGCCTCTCCCGCCACAGAGCACAGGCTCCGGACATGCAGGCCCAGTGGCCACACGCGGCACGTGGGACCCTCCCGGACCGGGGCACGAACCCGTGTCCCCTGCATTGGCAGGCGGACTCTCAACCACTGTGCCACCAGAGAAGCCCCCGCTTCTGGAATATTTTTGATGAATAATATTTTTTTAGAAAATGATGAAGCTTTTCAAATTAGTTTTTTATGAACGACAAATGAATTAACGTGTATTTTCATCTTCCCTCCTTCCTTCTCTCAACTCTACCACTGAATTTTTGTTTTAGTCTTATTTCTACGCTAAATATATTCAACATTCACTACCTACCCCTCACTAAAATTTACTCAGTTATCCCTTGGTTGACTCAAGTTCATCCTCTAGTAATTTCTTTAAGAAGAGCTCATGATGTGAATTCCCTGGTGGTACAGTGGTTAGGACTCTACACTCTCACTACTGAGAGCCCGGGTTCAATCCCTGGTCGGGGAACTGGAATCACACATACACACACAAAAGAGCTTGTGAGAACAATATTTCCCGAGATCATACATGTTCAAAACTGTCTATGGTTTAGAGAATAAAAAGACAAGCCACAGTCTGGGAAAAACAATATTTGCAAAACATATATCTGATAAAGGACTTGTGTCCAAAATTTACAAAGAACTCTTAAAACTCAACAATAAGGGACTTCCCTGGCAGTCCAGTGTTTAAGACTCTGTGATTCCACTGCAGGTCGAGGAACTGAGATTCCACATGCCACACGGTGTGGCAAAAAACAACAACAACAACACCTTAACAATAAGAAAACAAACAACCCAATTGAAAAATGGAGAAAAGATTTGAACAGCCACCTCACCAAAGAAGACACGTGGATGGCAAAGAAGTATCTGAAAAGATGCTCAACATTACTTGTCATTAGGGAATTTTACATTAAAACAACAGTGGGTACCACTACACACTTATGAGATGGCTAAAATCCAAAACACTGGCAACAAATGCTGGCAAAAATGTGGAGCAACAGGAATTCTCATCATTGCTGGCGAGAATGCAAAATAGCACAGCTACTTTGGAAGACAAGTTGGCAGTTTCTTACAAAGCTAAACACAGGCTTACCTTACAATCCAGGTGAGGTAAGCATGACCTTACAACGCACCCAGGCGTTTACCTAAATCAAGAGAAAACCTAGATCCACACGAAAACCTGTACACGAATGCCCACAGGAGCTTTACTCATAATTGCCAAAACTTGCAAGCAACCGTAATGTCCTTCAATAGGTGAATGGATCAGCAAACCGTGGCACTTCCATGCAATGGAATATTATTCAGTGCTAAACAGAAGTGAGCGATCAAGCCAAACAGGAAATTTAAATGCACGTTTCTAGGTGAAAGAAGCCCGTCTAAAAAGGCTACATAGTATATGATTCCAACTCTGTCAGATTCCGGGGAAAGAGAAACTATTGAGACACTAAAAAGATGCCAGAAGGAGTTGGGAGTGGAGGAGAGAAAACTGTCAGCGACCTTTTTATAAAATCCTAACCCATGTTTTCTTTCCCTGACTATCTTGTGCCATCTCTTCTGGCATTCGATATGGGTCTGCAGACATCCAAGGCTAGCCTGATTTTTATCCCCTTTTAAGTGACTTGACTTTTTTCCTGGCTGTTCAAAAAATTCTGTATTTTTAAAAATTCAATAACTTGATCAGTTTTCCCTGCCATAGAGCTTTTTCTTTCCCTGTATAGAGTCAAGTCTCTTTTATCTCAGAAAAACTTTCTTGAAGTCATATATTTAAATGTGTGTTCCCCCAATTTCATTTTCATTTCTCTAATGTTTGTGATGTTTTCCTTCCATTGCTTCTTGAAATTCAGCCAGCTCTCATTCCATCTGCCCCTGTTGTCCCATAATCTCTTTTCTGAGCTCTTGCACCTCTGCCTTTGTATCTTCCTTCATCAGGATGATTGCTTAATTAATTTTTTTTAATCCCTAGGAAAATGTTCAATCGGTGTTTTCAGCTGCTCCCTGGCAAATTTTTTTCTGGTGGGTACTCTTCCTCTACTTGTGAATTTTATGGCTGTCTCCCACATTTTTTTCCCTTTGGTATATCTTCTCAGTGCTGTGCTAGTTACTGTCTTGGACTCGTCATTGAATGAGCTGGATTTTCCTAGGTCAATATTTGCACAGTGTCCTTCCCAGCATCACAGCCCAAAGGCTCTCTCCTCAGCTGCTTCCTCTAAATAAGGCCCAACTGTGGGAGTCTTTGTGGAGCCCCAACTCCTCTGCTTCACTGAACAAACAGTGAACAGAATAACCTCACTCCCTCCAGTTCCTGCTTCTTGCTCTACCCCGAGGATACACCAGAATGGTCCTCTCACCTTCCGGAACCATATTTTTGCTCAGACTTTCAGACAGCTGCAGCCCCTCCATCCTCTTGCCGTGTTCCCACCTTCCCTTTCTTCTAATCACAACCTCTGCCTAGTCACAGCTGGAATTTTGCTGTCTGTGGATAGGTCTATTTTCTCGTTTTACTGAAAATGGAATTTTCCATTCTCTTTATTGCTTTTATGTAATTTTCAAGCAAAGCATTTAAAGTTGACTTTTCTGCAGACGTGTTTGAATTGGAAGTCCCTTTTGGAGATTTGAGGATGTTAGAACGGCTAGCAGCAGTGGTTATGGCCTCATGGAGAAGCAGATCTGGGAGAAACATGCCAACGTGCAGAAAAAGACAGAGCATCCTAACAGCATTTGGGTTCCTTCCAGGAGGCTCAAAGATCAGCTCCACCCCTGTCCTTCACAAGGTTTGGTTTTATGAGTCAATAAATTCTTCTTTTGGTTTCTACCACTTCCAAAAAGGGAGTTCTGACTAATACAGGATGTAGCCACACTCCCCGGTAATCTTTTCCTTGTTTGCTTGGTTTCTCCAGGTCCCGCTGCCCCAGCCTGACACATAACACAAGGTGACTGTTGTCCCCCAGGAGGAGCATAAAATAGGTCACCACCATAAACCAGCATCACACGTGCCAGGATGCAAGAAACGGTCAACCGTTGGAAGCCTTACATCCTTTTACCCCGTCCAGCGGCATACCAAGTCCATCCTCCATGCCACGTTCCCTTTTTCCTCACCATGTTGTCTCTGCCCTGCATTCCCGTTCCACCTTGGACATCGTTTCCAGGCTTGACCGCTGATCCCAAGGCTGTATCCAAGCTCTCAGAGGGATGCATTGGCTAGTGGTCCTGGACCCACAGAAAAGGCATTTCAGAGATAGAGGGCTTCCTATAACATGATAAAAGATTCAAAGATTCTTTAAAGATATAACAACTGTAGAATTCTAGGAACTTAAATGAAATAACCTCAACAAACATAAAGGGAAAACTTGATAGAACTACAGAGAGAAACTACAAATCCACCATCATGGTGGGAGATTTCAACATGCTTCTTGCAATTACTAATCGATCAATGCCCCCCTCCCAAAATAGCAAAGATATGGAAGATCTGAAAAACCCAATTTTAAAACTTGATTTAATGACACATATAAAACCCTGCTCCAAAGAATTAAAAATTACGCAGTCTACTCAAGCACACCTGGAATCTATACTAAATTGGCTGAGTAACAGGATGGAGGCAAGTCTCAACAAGTCTCAAGGAAGGAATATCATATAGATCTCTCAACAAACCTCAGTGAGTAAGAAGCCATTAACAAGTAGAGAAATTTAAACATTCTTGTACAGTTGGAAATTTAAAAACCCACTTCGAATGTCTTATAAATCAAAAAAAAACAGCAACAGATTTTAAATATTTAGAATTGAGCAATATTACAAATATTACACATCAAAACTTGTAGGATGCAGCAAAAGCAGAACATAGGAGAAAATTTATATTCTCACGTCTTTTTATTAGAAAGCACAGACTGGACTTCCCTGGTGGTCCAGTGGCTAAGACTCCGTGCTCCCAAAGCAGGGGGCCCGGGTTCGATCCCTGGTCAGGGAACAGCTCCAGCCTCACTCCCTCCAGTTCCTGCTTCTTGCTCTACCCTGAGGATACACCAGAATGGTCCTCTCACCTTCCGGAACCATATTTTTGGATGCCGCAACTAAAACCCGGTGCAGCCAAAATAAATAAATAAGAAAAGTATAGACTAAATAGCCTTCTTTATAAGTTAGGAGTGGGGGCTTCCCTCGTGGCGTAGCGGTTAAGAATCCACCTGCCAATGCAGGGGACACGGTTCGAGCCCTGGTCTGGGAAGATCTCACATGCCGCAGAGCAACTAAGCCCACGCGCCAAAACTACTGAGCCTGCGCTCTAGAGCCCGTGAGCCACAACTGCTGAGCCCGCGTATGGCAACTACTGAAGCCCGCGCACCTGGAGCCTGTGCTCCACAACAAGAGAAGCCACCGCAACAAAGAGTAGCCCCTGCTCGCCGCAACTAGAGAAAGCCTGCGCACGGCAATGCAAGACCCAACGCAGCCAAAAATAAATTAAAATAAAATAAAATAAATAAATTTAGAAAAGTTAGGAAAAGAACAGAATAACTCAAAGAAAGCTGAGAGCCAAGATTAATTAAATAGGAAACAGAGACTCACCAGAGATTATCAGCAAAGCCAAAGGTTGTTTCTTTGAAATTGACTGAGAACACCAATCACGACAAAAATGCAATTCAGAAGGAAATATAACTTCAGATATAGCAGAGATTAAAAAGAAATAGAATACTATAAACAGTATTGGGACATTTGAAAATAAAAATAGAATGGACAAATTACTAGAATAAGTATAACTTTCCAAAAGTTACTCAAGAAGAAATAGAAATCTGAAAATTTTGTTATAGCAAAGCCTTGAAAACAACCCAACTGAGCATCAGAAGGAAAATTAAAATGGGAGAGAGGGAGATCGTAGTAGTCAAAAAATGGAACCCTTTTGCAGTTTTATATGGACATAAAAATATTTCTACATACATTGACATGGATACATCTCACAGACAAAATGTTGGGTGAATAAAAGCAACTTGTAGAATGATTTATAAGTAGGATATTATGTATGTAAAGTCTAGAAACACACAAAATAATGCTAGCCTTTGATAACGGGCACATACTACGTAAACAAATTAAAACACAAAAACTCATTAACTCCCCCCCCCCAAAAAAAAAAAAAAACCTCATTAACTTCAGGGCGGTTTGTTTACCTAGAAAGAGAAAGGGACAGGATGGGCTTGGAAACAGATGCGCTGGTGGCTTTAAATGAGTAGGTATCTCTTTAAAAATATATCAGCAATACATGCGGCCAAATATTAAGACCTATGAAAGCTAGATGCTGGGTATATGGATTATTTTTCTTCTGTTTTTCTGTAGGTTTGAAATATCTCTTAATATTAATTTTTTTATTAAAAAGAGACTAGGAGGTGAGGAAGTGAAGACAACGAAAAAGCAACTCAAAGAGTTTCGCTCTAAAGAGAAGCAAAGAAGCTGAGAATTCGCTGAAGTGGTCCGTGTTCCAGAGAGCGGGAGTCTGAGGCGGGAGTGGGGAGAGCTTGTTTGTAACTTGCGGGAATGGTTCAGCAGGGAGAGAAAACTCATGGGTGCAGAGGGGAGGGAAGCCCTGGAATCAGTGAGGAGGTGTGGGCTCCAGGGTCTTTGATAGGAGCAGAGAGGCTCCACCACCATTAACAAAAGGGAAGGAGAGGTGTGTGGTTGGAGATGCAGGCATGGGAGTTGGTACCTGGAGGTGGGAAAGTGAGTGTCTCCTTAGCTGCTGTAACGCCCATCTCAGTGGTTTAGCATCACAAAGCGTGTTTCTCACTCACATCCCAGTACACAGGAGGACAGGTTTCCTCAGTGGGGCGGCTTAGGGGTCCAGGCCCCTGCCATCCTCGGCTCTGCTGTCCGTTAGGGCCTCCTTAGGATCCCTTCCATCTGGCCAGCTGAGAAGTAAAGAGACAGAATGAGAGGGACCAAGTAGGACGCATTATGGCCAGGCCTGGACCCACACTACAGAAGCCAGTCACACTGACGCAACCTACCTCCAAGGGAGGCTGGGGTGTGAATTCCCCCACGATCGGTGAGAGGAGATGAGATCAGTGCCGATCCAGGTGGTCTCCACCACGGAATATGGGTCGGCGGGGCGGGGTGGGGGGGCTTCTCATCAGACCGGGACATTTTCTCAGTGAAGTAAGAAGCAAGGTCATTGACTGAAAGTGAGGAAGGATCAAGAGAGGGAAAATTATAAAACAACGATCTTGGAGAAATGGAGAGCAGATCAATGTATAGAACCTGCAGGAATGTCGGGCAGTTATGAAGAGTCACTTGAAGTTGGCCACAATTTTAAAGTCAGACAGGTCATCATGTGCTGGTGGGGTTTTTTTTGTTTTTTGTTTTTTCGGTACGCGGGCCTCTCACTGTTGTGGCCTCTCCCGTTGCGGAGCACAAGCTCTGGATGCGCAGGCTCAGCTGCCATGGTACACGGGCCCAGCCGCTCCATGGCATGTGGGATCTTCCCGGACCGGGGCACAAACCCGTGTCCCCTGCATCGGCAGGCGGACTCTCAACCACTGCGCCACCAGGGAAGCCCTGTGCTGGTGTTTTTGTTGTTATTGGAACTGCTTCATACAGCCACATCCACCTGCCTGGGTGCAGGACCAGAGCAAGAGGAAAAGAATTTAACTGGGGTTGGAGTTTTGCCTGGTGAGAAAGACAGAGGGAAAGAGGAGCAAGGGAATTCAGGGTACGAAAGGATTATAATTATAATTTTAATTATAGTTGCTTCAAGCTCGCCGAGAAGGGCAGTAAGCATGACAAGGGAAAGATAATTTGAAGGGACCACAAGGAGCCCCTGCAGTGTCCTCAGGAGACAAGCTTGCCTATGTGGCTGTGTCCAGGCAAGGAAACTCTGAGGAAGGTTTTGAACCACTGGACCTTGCATGATTTGCTTAAGAGCAGTCATGTCTGGGTAGGAGTCTGGGCCCCGTGCAGAAAAGCCTAGTGTGACCACCCCACTGTTGATGGGAGGCATCCCTGGATGGCACATGGGGTTCATTTTCCAAGAGGTTGGAAAGTTGGCTGCAACGTCTGTGAGAGGTAGATTCTCTCTTCTCCTTCAGTTTGCAAACCATACCGGGTGCATCAAAGTGTACTGGCAGCTTACTTGAATAAGTAGTTTTCATGTTTTCAATACGTAGTTTTGAAAAATGAAGACTCTCCTACATTTTTTTTAGATTTACAACTAGGAAACCTTCCTCATATTAACAATCCATTTATATGCATTTTCCTTAAAGTATTCGAAGGCCTATTTTCCAAGCACCGTTCTGTCCTGATTGGCTTTTTATTCTGAGAGGTTATGCAACATTCGCTTCATGATAGAACTTTGAGGTCAGTTCCTATCAAATGAGTCCTTCTGCAGATAGCACATTCAGTAGCCTTATCCTTTCGATGGAATACTGTACCATATGCTCAACTCTGAAAACCTTGAACACGCCAAAATCCATAAAGATTATAAAAGCAAACTAAGCTGTGAACCTATAGTACATGTAGGCATTTAGTTAAGGATAGCAATTCAAACTGACCGGCATCCATTCAAAACAAGTTCCTCCTTCAACCTTATTTTCACTTGAAATCTGCTAGAAGAAACAGCAAACTGAAATTTGTTTTATGCACAAGTTAATACCACTGGCTCAGCAAATACAAATTAGTTTTGCTTTGGGCAGGAGACTTTTCTTGTAATGGAAAAAATGCATTACCAAGTAAGAGGACAGATTTTTGCTTAGAGCAGGAGGCCCTTTATTATTGCCGCAGAAAACAAAAGCCTGGCTGCGTTGATGTTTGACACTCACCGTTACTGAAATCTACATGACGCTTCTTGCTGGGTTTTTGTACACGTGAATATTGTCAAGCTGTGAAAGAAAATGGCTGGAGGTGTGCTTTGTGTGAAAGGTGAGCAATAAAGTATTTGTACTTTCAAAAAAAAAAAAAAGTTTACTGGCATCGAGTAGAGAAGGATATGAAGAAAGCCCAGAAATTGCTGAAGATCCCTAAGAGCAACCAGATACCTATTGACCTCAAAAGCAAAACCAAGAAGATGGCATCATTTGTGAGGAAGAATGTTCCAGTGACGGGGGTACTTTTCGGAGGCTTTTGGCTTGGTATGGCATCCTTAGGAGGACGATTCCACTTCCATTGTCCCTGGATGGGTTTTTTCCCCTTCCATCGTTCATCAAAATGTGTCAGTTGTGTTTCCCAACCAGCAGACTCTACACTCCATCAAGAGACACTGAGTAGGAAATGGGGAGAGGACTTATAAAAAAAAGAGAGAGAGGGCTTCCCTGGTGGCGCAGTAGTTGAGAGTCCGCCTGCCGATGCAGGGGACACGGGTTTGTGCCCCGGTCAGGGAAGATCCCACATGCCACGGAGCGGCTGGGCCCGTGAGCCATGGCCGCTGAGCCTGCACGTCCAGAGCCTGTGCTCCGCAACGGGAGAGGCCACAACAGTGAGAGGCCCGTGTACCGCAAAAAAAAACACCAAACAACAACAAAAAAAAAACAAAAAAAAAGAGAGAGAGAGAGAGAGACTGTCTCCTCCTCCTCTTCTCCCGGGTCCTCCTCCCTGCCGTGGCAAATCCGAATGGCTTTCTACAGACATCTGTTGGTACAGGCTAACTAATATGGCCCTAACATGAACTTGATGACCATGGAAGAGACCCTTCTCCAGCACATGCCTCACTTGGCTAATCTCTAGGTCAGCAAGAATGTTTCTTCTCCCCCACACCTTGGATACTTACCAGAATTGTTCCAAGATGTGTCACCTTGGAGGTTGAGTGGATCCTCAAATGCTGTTCCAAACTGTTGATCTGGAAAAGAAGTAGCAAGTGCATAGACCTGGTTATTATGTGCTGCGTGGAAATTAACTCAAAGCATTTGCCTTTAAGTATGAAATATTTTGGCATCTAGGTTTCTACTTTCCTTTTTAGTTGGTTTTAGATTACAGAAACAGAACTGTTGGTACCTGCTATTATTATCCTGACCAAAATGGCAACATAAGCACTATAATTGAAAAATCTGAATATGGGCGAATTTATGCTAAATGTATGTGCTGAAGGTATGGTGTTTGGTGGAAGGTCCTTAGGGAAATCAGTTGATTTCCAGACGGTGAATCATTTAGGGGCATTAAGATATTATCCACGGGAGGACTTCCCTGGTGGCACAGTGGTTAAGAATCCGCCTGCCAATGCAGGGGACACGGGTTCGAGCCCTGGTCCGGGAAGATCCCACTTGCCACGGAGCAACTAAGCCCGTGCGCCACAGCTACTGAGCCTGCGTGCCACAGCTACTGAAGCCCGCGTGCCTAGAGCCCGTGCTCCTCAACAAAAGAAGCCACCGCAATGAGAAGCCCGCGCGCCACAGCGAAGAGTATCCCCTGCTCACTGCAACTAGAGAAAGACTGCACGCAGCAACGAAGACCCAACGCAGCCGTAAGTAAATAAATAAAAAGATATTATCCACAGGAAGCTTTCCACCATACAGGTGGAATGCATTCCATGGCTATTTCAAAAGAGTTTATTTTTGGCAAAACATGTGACTTCGGGGGGAAAAAGTTCTTGGAGTTTTATTTCATATAAAGGGTTTTAAGCTTTGAAATTTGAAGTTTTCTTCACCTCTTATTAAAACGATGGGGTAACCATAACTTTTCCGTACCAATTTTACTATTCCTGGTCCGTCAGCATAAAATGTAATATTTGAACTGGCATTTTTGAGAAGTAGCATTCCAGGCATTCAGAATTGAGAAAGATGGCACATAAGAAATGAATTATCCCATCACCCAATATTTTTTAAGTGATGAGGTCAATGAATTGGATAAGTGTCCCACCAGAATTTGCATCTTTTCATTTCCGATTTGAAATGTCTCCTTAATTATTAAAGGAAAACTCTGGTTTCCTCTATTCACAACAATTCTGACATCAAATGTGGGGGATTTTCACACACCAGTCAATTCTCAAACTCTGCATATGCCAGCGGGGTGTCCTACAATTCAATTATGACACCAGCTACCTGGAGTTAGCACAGACCCACAGGTTAAGCACTCGGTCCTACAAGACTGTCCCCACTTCAGATACCATCACAAGTCCTGGTTGTCACCTGGTCTTCTGACCAACCAGCTGTAAACCAGCCCTCATCAGGTTCAATAATCTGCTATGAGGGCTCACAAAACTCGGGGAAACACATTTGCTGATTTATTATACAGGATATGATAAAGGATATAGATGAACAGGCAGATGAAGGGTTTCATAAGGCAAAGTCCAGAGGGTCCTGAGTGCAAGAGCTTCTGTCCCTGTGGAGTTGAGAGGGCCCCACTCTCCTGATACTTGAATGTGTTTCCCAACCTACAAGCTCTCCAAACCCTGAAGTTTAGGGGGTTTATGAAGGCTTCACCACATAGGCATGATCAATTATTATTGATCAGTTATCAACTCAGTCTCCAGCCCCTCTCCTCTCCATGGAGGATGGAGGGTGGGACTGAAAGTTCCAAGTTTTTCATCATGGCTTTGTCTTTCTGGTGACCAGCCCCCATCCTGAAGCCATCCAGGAAGGACTCCACCAAGAGGAGCCTCATTAGAACAAAAGATGCTCTTATCACCAAGGAAATTCCAAGGGATTTAGGAGCTCTGTGTCAGGAACTGGGGACAGATACCAAATATATATTTCTTATTACATCACAGCTGTCTACTAAATTCCTATATGCACTTGGATATAATAGATATCTATTGTTTGGCTTGCGCATCCCTGCCTCCATCCCCCA
This sequence comes from Aethalodelphis obliquidens, assembly GCF_003676395.1. Taxonomy (NCBI): domain Eukaryota; kingdom Metazoa; phylum Chordata; class Mammalia; order Artiodactyla; family Delphinidae; genus Aethalodelphis; species Aethalodelphis obliquidens. Next base: position 10,393,038 of record NW_020837982.1, read on the forward strand.
ATCACCACATTTCTGTAAACCCTCCCCCTCCTTTCCATGTGGTCACTACAGCAGATGCCATGCCATGACCCTACCCTTGGCTCCAGTTTATTGGCACAAAGTTAGCTGACCCAAAGAGAGCCAATCAGTGTCTTCCCTGGGAGTTTGGGGAGAAAGAGACGGGGTGGCGGGGGGAGAGAGGGAGAGAGAGAATATGTAGGCTATAAAACCCGGGAGTACTGTAAGCATGTGAACTAAAGAGCAATAAGAGAGAAGAATGAGGAAGATGCTCTGAAAAAAGCACGGCTGATACACAGAAAGAACTTCCTGGGTCCTCTATAGAGCTCCAGTCCCCCTTTCGAATCATGAGCCCCAGCTGCACCCCTGCCCCGAGATCCCATGAGACACCCCACAACCCTTCTGATAAACTCCTTCTTTGCTTACGCTGGTTCCCACTGGATTTCTGTCACTTACAAACAAAACAGCCCCTACTAAGTCCCCGGATCCGTTTCTGGAGTCTATTCCATGTCACTGATTCATCTGTCCATCCCCATGCCAGTGCCAAGTGTGGTTTAATTACTTACCTTCTATTTTAATATCTGATAGGACAAGTTCCCTGATTGTTGGGTTTTCTCCTGCAGGTTATTCTCACACATTTATTCATGTTGTCAAATTCCTAAAAAAAATTGCATAGGAATTTTGATTTGAATAACCTTGCCTTTGTACATTAATCTAGGGGAAATTAAAACCATCGCCCTATTGAGACTCCCGAGCCAAGGATAAGTTGGCTGCACTCAAGTATTTCTATGATCTCCATTAGAGTTTTACAGCTGTTTTTGTACACATCTTACACATTTCCTAAGTTCATTCTCAGGGGTCTTATGTATTGGTTGCTATTGAGCATCCTCTTGTTTCTTTCTGCAGTCTGGGGATAGGGCCTGCGGCAGACACCTCTGATGCCCTACATCACATCCCCCCGACTGCTTCCTATTTCAGCCACAGCAGAGGGGGTAGTGCCACGTGAGCTCGGGCAGGTCCTCCTGCTGACAGCATCCCACCTCCAGCATGAGCCAGCACCGCTAGGAGCTGCCTGGTCAGCCAAGTACAGCCCAGACCTGCCGAGGAGTGAACCCACAGGGAACAGGAGCTGTGGGGAAAGGCTCCAGCCACCCCTCCTTTAGGCTGGTAGCTCAGGAGATGCTGGGGAGTCCCATAGCCCAAAGCTCCTGGAGCACGCAACAACCCCGGTGATGCATCCCTACTGGTCTCTGGTTCCTGCCCCACTCGCCCTGTCTTCCCTCCTTCTTTCTAGAAACAGTTCCCAAGAAAACTCCCTCCCTCAAGCCTTTCTCTCAGGGAGAGACCCTTCTGCAAGAGACTCAAACCAAGACAGGCCTCCTGGGGGATTCTAACTCATGTGAGACAATGGAGTTTTCTAGGAGAATCACTCGAGCTGGTTGGTTTCCCTGCTGCCAAGAAACATCACAGCACCTTCACGCAGCATTGAACAGAGCTGGGAGTAGGCTGCCCTGTGTCTCTTCAGGTGAGAGTGATCCCGAGGGATAGTCCTCTCAGGGGACACAACGAGGGGCAGGAAAGGCTAACTTGGACATGGTTTCCTCTCCTCTGACTCTCCTTCCCAGCATGCACATGTGCGTGCGCACACACACACACACACACACACAGACAAACATAAACAGACATGCACACATACATACATGCAGAGACACACATATACACACAAACATACATACACATGCACACAGACACAAACATATACACATACATAAACATATACACAAACATACATACACAGAGAGACACAAACATAAATACCTACACACAGATACACACACACACAAACACACACGTCAATCTGTAACCCAAATATTCCTGAGTTTTCTAGCCTTTGGTGCCTTACCAGTCTCTTTAATACCTCTGACAAGCCTGTAACTCCACAACCCTGGAACCCTCCCTGGTCTGCCTCCCCCAAATCCAGGCCACAGCCCCTCTCTTTATTCCCCAAAGCAAGGTTAGCTTGAGGCAATAAAGAGGAAGGTAAGACAATGGCTGGAGAGGGACCAGGAGGTCAGGTGGGGAATTTTTGATGGGGAAGTCTTTGAACATGGAGAGCATCCATGGAGGGAGAGAGGATGAAAATACAGGAGAGGGCTTCCCTGGTGGCGCAGTGGTTGGGAGTCCACCTGCCAATGCAGGGGACACGGGTTCGAACCCTGGTCCGGGAAGATCCCACGTGCCGTGGAGCAGCTGAGCCCGTGCACCACAACTACCGAGCCTGCGCTCTAGAGCCCGCCGCAACTGAAGAGGGCCTGCACGCAGCGGCGAGGACACAACACAGCCAAATATGAAAACGAATAAATAAATAAAATTTAAAAAAAAATACAGGAGAAAAGCGACAATCACTGGAGTGATTTAAGGAAATATAGAGCAATGGCAGGGCTTTTTACTGGGGAGGATACTACATAGATGGGATTATATTGTATATATTATTTTGCAGCCTGGATTCTTTTACTTAATTTCCTAAAGACCTTAAGCATGAACTCCCACTTCCAACTATCCCCACAAATTTGCATCATACATTCCAGGCTCAACATTCTGCGGGACTTCCCTGGTGGCACAGTGGTTAAGACGTCGTGCTCCCAGTGCAGGGGGCCCGGGTTCGATCCCTGGTCAGGGAACTAGATCCCACATGCATGCCGCAACTAAGACTTCATATGCCACAACTAAGGAGCTCACGAGCCACAACTAAGGAGCCCACGTGATGCAACTAAGAGCCGGCGCAACCAAATAAATTAATTAATTAAATTTAAAACAAAAAAAACATCCTGGGAGAGAGGGTCCAGTGGGCAAAGTCTAAAGTACAAGCCCACCCCAGGTACACCAGGGAGCCGAGAGGGAGAATATTGTCCCCCTTGGGCTACTTATGGCCTCAAGTATGCACATCATGGGGGATTCCCTAAAACAGATGACAAATGTTTACTACAATATCCTGCTTCTCTGTTGGGTTGCTTCTTTTTCTTGTTATTGTAGGAGTTCTTTATACTCTGGATATTAATTGCTTGTTATAAATGTTGCAAATATTTCATCCAAGTCTATTGCTTGTTTCTAATTTTAGTGAAGTCAAATCTGCCCATCTTTTCTGGAGAAGCAAAATATCTTTTCCCCCATATTGCACTTGTAAAAAATCTATTATGGCCCATATTTTCATTAAATCATATCTGCAGACCTGCATTTTCTAATTCAGCTGAGGTGAATAAAATATGTACAAAAGCTGAGAGAATAGTATGATGAACACCCATGTACCATCACTCGCTTCAACAATTATCAACATATGACCAGTTTTGTTTCTTCTACACCCATCCCAACCTGTCCCCCTGACCCTGCTGAATTATTTCAGAGCACATCCCAGACATGTAATTTCACCTGTAAATATTTCAGCATGCATCTCTAAAATACAGAATCTTCTGTTTTTAACTTAACCATAATACATACTATATACCAAAAATAACTGACAGTAATGCCTTATCCAGGTAATATTCAGAATTACCTGATACTCACATAATGTCTTTTTACAATTGGTCTGTTCAAATCAGGAGCCAACGTCCCCATGTTGCACATACAGGATATGCCTCTTAAGGCTCTTTTAATCTATAACAATCCCCCCTCCCTCTTTTTTTTCCCCTTGTCATTTATTTGTTGAAGAAACTGGAAATTGGCTCTGTAAAATCTTCCCCTTTTGGATTTGACAGAATGCACACCTGTGTGCGTGCTCCCCTCCCCACTAAATTTCCTGTAAACTAGTAGTTAGCGCTAGAAGCTTAATTAGATTCAAGTTCAGGGTTCTCTGAGAAAAGTCGTTCTCAGGTGATGCTGTGTAGTCCCTATGGCATCAAAATGGGAGCTACATAATGTCTGCAATGTTTTTAAATTGACCTTCTCCTTTCTAATCATTTTATTCTTATTTCTCGCTCTGGATCGACCTCCAGAAGTAGTCCAGGCGATGATTCACCTCCTTTTCTGGGTTCTATTTCTCATCTCTCCCCATTAAGAATCCCAGCAGAGTGGAGGTTGAGATGTGCATGAACGTTTTTCCTTCTGTACCAAAGATAAGGTGTGAGCTTCTCTCACTCACAGTTCTCAGCTTCAGTCTATTCAAGGTCCTCTCAGTGATGCCCCCTTTCACCCTGCTCACGTCCTAGTCTCCTCCCTTCCTTAAAGCAACCGCTTGAATGGGGTAGACGTGTCCTTGAAAATGTATGGATCCTTGAAATGTACGTAGTGCTACTGTGTGTGTAGGCTATTGATTTTTTTTTTTTTTTTTTTTTTTTTGCGGTACATGGGCCTCTCACTGTTGTGGCCTCTCCCGTTGCGGAGCACAGGCTCCGGATGCACAGGCTCAGCGGCCACGGCTCACGGGCCCAGCCGCTCCGCGGCATGTGGGATCTTCCCAGACCGGGGCAGGAACCCGTGTCCCCTGCATCGGCAGGCGGAATCTCAACCACTGCGCCACCAGGGAAGCCCTAGGCTATTGATTTTTATCAGTGTTCTTGAGTTCCAGGCAGTATTCTATTTTTTAGTTTTTTCATTCAATGCTGATTTTAGGTGTCTCTTATTATTGTATGGACATGTAGTCACTGGGGTTTTTTTCTGTGCAATATGCTTTAAACTTTTTTTCCCAGCTTTGTTGAAGTACGATTGACAAATAAAAATTGTATGTTTTTAGATTGTACAATGTGATTTTTTTAAGGTATACAACATGGTGATTTAATCATATACATTGTAAAATGGTTCCCATGATCAAGTAAATTAACATATCCATCACCTCACATGGTTACCAATTTTTTGGTGTGAGAACAATTAAGATTTACTCTCTTAGCAAATTTCAAGTATACAATATGTTATTGCTAACTATAGTCACCACGCTGTACATTAGATCCCCAGAACTTATTCATCTTATGACTGAAACTTTGTATCCCTTGACCAACATCTCAGCATTTCTGCCACCTCCACCCCCAGCCCCTGGCAACCACTATTCTACTCTCTGGTTCTATGAGTTTGACTTTTTTAGATTCCACATATAAGTGAGATCATACAGGTTTTGTCTTTCTGGGACTGGCTTATGTCACTTAGCATAAACAATGTCCTCATGGTTCATCCATGTTGTCACAAATGGCAGGATGAGGATTTCCTTCTTTTAGGGCTAAATAATATTCCATTGTGTGTGTGTGTGTGTGTGTGTGTGTGTATATATATATATATATATATATAATTTTCTTTATCCATTCATCCATCAACAGACACTTGGATTGTTTCCGTATCTTGGCTATTATAAATAATGTTGCAAGGAACATGAGGATGCAGGTATCTCTTCAAGATACTGATTTCATTTCCTTTGGTTATATACCCAAAAGTGGGATTGCTGGATCATATGGTAGTTCTAGTTCTAATTTTTTGAGGACCCTCCATGCTCTTTTCCATAGTGGCTGCGCCATAATTGCTGTCCCTAAATGCTGGACCGTAGCCCTTCAGGCACAAGCACCACATTATACTAACAGCGGGCACCTAGGTCGCCTCTAGTTCCTGCTATCCAAACAGCACTGCCGTGAACATCTCCACAGTGTCCCAGTGAGAGAATTTCTCTGGTATGTATACCCAGAAGTAGGACTGCAGGAATCGTGGTATACATGCACTTTTAATTCCACGAAATACCTTGCGGAATGGCTATTCCAATTTATGCTCCCATCAGCGTGCATAGAAGTTTCCCATTTCCCCCACATCCTTGCCAGCACTTGACTTTTCCTCTCTCATTTTTGTCAACTGAATGGGTGTAAAGGGATGGTTCACTGATGTTTGTTTTAAGTTGCATTTCTCTCCCTACTAGTGATTATAAGCATGTCTTCATATGCACATTGGACCCCTGGGGTTCCTCTTCTGTGAACTGCTGTTTATATCCTTGGCTATTTCCCTAGTAGATTTCCTATCTATTTCTTCATCTCTGGGCTCCTTTGGTGCTGAATGTCTTCTGTTTGTCCCTCCACATCCACTGTCTACCCTTCTCCATGTCATTCTGTGGCCTCAGAGGCTGAGCTGTATGGCTGCATCAAAGTGTTCCCTTGCCATCTGGCTTCAAGCCCTGGAAGGAGATCAGAGGGAGGAAGAGGAGGGAAATGAAGATACTGACTCCCCAGCTCCCTCCCTGCTGGGTAGCTGTGGGCTAACTGCCTTCTGCAACCACAAGTCACAGACTGAAAAAGTCACGGCTCCCGGAGGCCCTCTCCATGCAGCTTTCTCTTTCTCTGGGCTCCTGAAGGTGCCACCAGCTCGCCACTGTTGGGATACCTGGGTCCCTGCCCTATTTCTCACGGCTTCCTTAATCCTGCTTACAGGATTTTGTAAATCATCTCTTTATTAAAACACCTTCCAATTACCCATTTCATATATGCCATCTGTTTCTTACTGGGAGCCTAACTGATACATTGTCACTGAGCTGAAATTTTTAATTTGCACACTGTCAATTTCACTGATTTTGTGTGTGTGTGTGTGTTATGGTATGTGCTTTGGGGTTCTTATTTTTGAAGCCCTTCTGTACTCATAGGTAAAAGATTTTCCTTCCTTTTTTCCCATTATTTTTGTAATTTTACCTTTTATATTAAGTCTTGAATCTATCCAGCATCCACCTTTGCATGTGTTGTTGGGTATCAATTTTTTTTTCTTAATATGGAGAGCCACTTTTCCCAATAATGTCTTTCCTCCACCAACTTGAGATGCCTACCTTATTATATATTAAGTTCCCATTTATGCATAGTTCTGTCTCCAAGCCCCCTGTTCCATACCATTGGTCTATTTGTCTGTTCTGTAAAATTACCATACTGTCTTTATGAATATGGCTTTGCAATATATTCTAATGCCTGGTAAATCTGGTTTCCCTTTCTTTCAATTTTTACCCTTTTTTTTCCCAAATTGACTTCTATCGTTTTTTAAAGAAATCCAGCTGAAACTTGTATTTTTATCACGTTGAATTCCTATATGAATTTGGCAAGGATTTTAATTTTGTTCTTGTATATTCTTTATATGTCACTGTGAAGATAGGTAACAGATACACCTCCTAAATCCTCTTATTAGGTCTAATTGTTTATTGATATTGATTTTCCATGTGAACGATCATATTGTTTTACCTCTTTCCTTCATAGATATACTTTTCTCTCTTTCTCTTCTCACCTTCCTCTTGCCTAGAATGTGTCACAGCTGGAGTGGGGCAGTCATCTTGGAACAGGTGATAGAATTCATATGCTGAGAACAGTAGAGCAACAATACAGAAGCAGCCAAGGCCCTAAAAGATTTTATCATAAATAGGTGTGGAGCTTCTGCCAAGTGCTTTTTCTGCAACATGTAATCTTTTCTTTTGCGCTCCATTAATGTAGTCTTCTGTACTCCCTGTTTCTATCTTATGAATAGATTTTTCTGTTGTTAAAGCATCTTTGAGTTCTTACTCAAGGCATAGATGATACTTGAACATGTTATCTCTCTTAATACACCATTTAATTGGGCTAGTTAATTTTTTATATAGGAATCTTACATTTTTTGGTCATTATAGCGAAAATACTCTACTTGAAATTTGTTAAAACTTGCCTTATGGGGGCTTCCCTGGTGGTGCAGTGGTTAAGAATCCGCCTGCCAATGCAGGGGACACGGGTTCGAGCCCTGGTCCAGGAAGATCCCACATGCTGCGAAGCAACTAAGCCCATGAGCCACAACTACTGAACCCGTGCTCTAGAGCCTGTGAGCCACAACTACTGAGCCTGCGTGCCGCAACTACTGAAGCCCACAAGCCTAGAGCCCGCCCTCCGCAACAAGAGAAGCCACCGCAATCAGAAGCCCACGCACCGCAATGAAGAGTAGCCCCCGCTGACTGCAACTAGAGAAAGCCCACGTGCAGCAACGAAGACCCAACACAGCCAAAAATAAAAATAAAATAAATAAATTTATTTTTTAAAAAAACCTGCCTTATGGCCCAGTATTTGCTGAATTTTTTAAAAAATGTACCAGTATACTTGAAAAGAATGAGTATTCTGTAGCTGGTGAGTGCACTATACTAAATGTGTCCATTGGATCATTATACTTCAACCTGGCATTCAAAACATCTGTATACTTAGTGATTTTTCAGTCTGCTTGATACATCAATTACCGACAGAGGTGCATTCCAATCTCCTACTATGAATATAGATTTGTCTTTTTGTACTTCCAGATTTTTTATTTCATGTATTTTGTGGCCATGTTATTCTGTGCACATATATTTAACACTGGTGTATCTTCCTGTTGAACTAAACCTTTTATCATTAGGAAGCGACCCACTTTATCTCGAATAATAATTTTTGTTATAAAGTGTACTTTATAAGAAAATTATCTGGGGACTTCTTTGGTGGTCCAGTGGTTAAGACTCCACGCTCCCAATGTAGGGGTCCTGGGTTCGATCCCTGGTCAAGGAACTAGATCCCACATGCATGCCACAACTAAGACCTGGCACAACCAAATAAATTAATTTTTAAAAATAAGATAATTATTTGGTTAGAATTTTCCTAACATATCTTTCTCATACTTTCAACCTCTCTCTTTAGATGTGTCTCTTGGGCATGTGGTTGGACTTTACCTTTCATTCTGTCTGTAAGTTCATGTCTTTTAAAAACATAATTTAGGGAATTCCCTGGCAGTCCAGTGGTTAGGACTTGGTGCTTTCACTGTAGTGACCCGAGGTTCAATCCCTGGTCAGGGAACTAAGATTCCCGCAAGCCGCACGGTGCAGCCAAAATAAATAAATAAAGAGGTAGATAGATAGATAGATGACAGATTATTTAGTCTTTTGTATTTAATATAATCATCAACATATTTGGGTTCATAACTCTTTATTTTGATTTTTCTTATCTACCTGTTCTGTTTTTCTCTCCTTTCCTGCCACCCTTTAGATTGTTTTTTCTTCATTTTTTCCCCTTTATAAATTTGGAAGTTAAAAGCTCTGTTTCTAAGGGATTAACCTAAAAATTACAACAATGGTAGGAGAAACTGTCTGTACTCTGCTGTTTCAAATCAGAGAGTGTTACATAATTATATCCTCCATATCTGTTCTTCTGTAACCTTTTTCCTTTCTAAAATCATGTACCTGTATTTCCTTTATTCTCCTTCATATTTGTTATTTACCTTTTCCAAGAATCAGATTTTGTTTTTACTGATGATATCTACATTTTTATTTTCTAGTGCATTAAGTTTTGCTTTTTTCAAGTGTCTTAAGTTAAAAATAAGCTTATTTCCATTCAGCCTTTCCTATTTTTTTAATAAATGTGCTTAAGGCTATATACTTTTCCTCTGGGGAATTGCTTTATACGGTCGCACAATCTCAGTCTGTAGTGTTCTCCTTGTTCACTTCTAAACCACTTGACTGTTTCATTTTTATTTTTTTTAAACTCAAGTTATCTAGAAAGATGGTGAGTCATGTATACGTTGATAGATCTTTTTTAGCTATACTTTTGTGTTTATTTCTAACTTGATTTTATTGTGGTCAGAGCACTGATTCTTTTTAGAATTAGTGGAGGTCTCATCTGTGGGTTAATTTGCCCATTTTGGTTGATAAACCCATAAGCGTCCATAAAGTCTTCATCTGTTTGTCCTGTTAACTCCCATCTGGGTTGTGGATTCTATTTGCTGTGGTTTTCTCTTCCATGGTATTGGTTTTCCTCCCATGTTGGTGATTCTGGGTTGTGGGTTCACCTTTGCATTTGTTGTTATTTGTTCCCTAACTGTGGATGCTGCTTCTGTTCACACTGGGGTGGTTCTATTCCTGGGGGCATGGCTGGAGGTAGGATGATCCCAGTGAAACCAAGCAGGACCCTGCGGGGACCTCCCAGGTACAAAAGCCCCTCCATGTCCCCCGTCTCTTGTTTATAAAAAAAATAATAATAAAATGCTGTACTCTCCCAAGCCTCCCCTGAGTCACAAAAAAACAAGCTTAAGAAGTTAATGATTAGGACAATAGAATCACAGAATCTTTAGTTCCTCCCTGAAGGACATAGACAATAGTGTCTGAGGCACACTCCTGAGTTGTTTTGCAGATACTAAAACCACCACCAAATGGAAAAAGTTAACTGCACAATGACCAGACTGTAGTCATGACACAAGCTGCTCCACCTTGTACGATTCAAGGACTGGCCTCAAGGAAATGGGAACAAACCGACCCTGGAACTGAAGACTAACTATACTTGAAACAATCAAGATGATGCTGATCAGACCTCCGCATGACCAATTTCAAGGCGATTATCAGAGCTAACTGTGCTGTTCTGCATGTAGCCCCCTGCCCTGCCTATGTACCCATGACACTCCCCTTTAAAAGCCCGTGCGCCCTGATCAGCAAGGGGAAGTTGGTTCTTTGACACATGAGTCCACCTCCTCCCCAGGACTGCCAGCTTCCTCAGTAAAGCTATATTTCCTTTTACCCAGCACTTGTCTCTCAGGATTGGATCCTTGAGAGACGAGCAGTCCAAACTGAGTTCAGTATCATCAGTAACAAATGCCGCTTTACAGCTGAGACTCAGGGAGCAGAATAACTTGCCCTGACTCACATACCTGTAAATAACAAATCCAGGCCACCTGGCCCAAAGCCCAGACAGTTCTCAGGATGACCCGCTGCCTGCCCAAGGCTATCTAGTGCCAACCAGCCCAATCCCAATTCCTAATCCCCAACAAGAAGACAACTCAAAATATTTCATATATTTCTCTTCTTTTTACTCTAAAAAACAAGTTGACAATAATAACCTGCAAACCACAGAAAGTGGCATGGGTTTCAATCTCTTCGCCCCTCCAAACATCAGTCTACATTCCTCAGACACTACCCTTCCCTCTAAATCTTAGATGAAAATCCAGAAGCCCCCAGATAGGAGGGTCCCCAAACCAGGAGCCCTATGGCAGGTAAAGGCATTGAGGAAATAAATTAGGGGGAGAGGAGGCTGCTAGTTTTCGCTGTCCCTGTCCCGCTGTGTCTCGCAGACCCACCGGTAGGGCCTCTGACAGACGTCATCGTTCCAGCGGCCGTCGTCTGTGAAGTGGGCACAGTCCTCACCTCCTCCGAGCCCGTGCCCATACCAGTCGTCCGGCTGCTCCGGTCTCCAGTTCCTAAAGAGACCAGATGGATGCAGGCCCGAGGGGCCCAGACCCTCAGACAAGCCGAGCAGCCCCTGGCGCCCTGGGACCCGCCAGGCTGGGACGCAGGCCAGGCTGGGGCACAGGCGGAGGGCAGAGCTGTGGGGCGCACACACTCACTTGAAGCCCGACTCATAGTCTGTCCCGTCCACCCATTTCCAGGGCCCGTTTTGGTCAGTGAGGCCCATCCAGGTGTTCACAGGGCCCATGTGGTGCTGGATAAATTTCTGGGGAGAGAGGAGGGGCTGGTGATCTCTCCTTAGACCTGCCAGCCTCCCAGCCGTGCCCCGCCTGGCCCTCACCTGCTCCTCCCAGGAGCCCACCACCACCAGGTGGGCGTCCTCCAGCTGGCAGTACTTCTCAGCCTCGGGCCAGGGCTTCCCCGAGCGAGAGAACCAGTAGCATTTGCCTTCAAAGTCCACCCAGTTCACCGGGCAGCAGGTCCTTTCAGAGCCTGGGGGGGTGGGGGGTGGGGGCGGGGGCAGGCAGAGGGAGGGTGAGGGGCTGAGGGGAAGTGGGCAGGAAAGCGGGGCTGGGCAGCACCCACCCCCTCACCGTTGCCCTGGAGGACGGCCATCTGACAGCTCAGGCTTCGCAGGTCAGACACAAACTGCTTCACGTGGAGCAGCAAGCTGGAGTGATCTGGGGAGACGGAGGGCAGAGAGGGAGGGGAATGAGTGGGGGAGGGGACTGGGAAGGCTCTGTCGTCTGCGTGCTGGGGCGTGAAGATGGATCACAGATGCTCCTGCCGTAAGGCCCCTTGGTTTGGCCTGAGGGACCCCTGTATCCTGCATGCGGAAGCGCGCGCACGCACGCTCCCTCGCTGACCTTCACTCAGGTCCTGCTGCTGTTTCTCCAGTTGGGACTCCAGGGACTTCATCTTTCTGCCCACATTTCCTCCTAGAGGAGAGACTTGCTCAGTGTCCCAATGTCCCTACATTCCCAGCCCCCCCAGCCCCAGCCCTCCTCACCCTGGACGCTCAGGGCCTTGACCTTGGCCTCCGTGCTCACTGTGAGGTTGCTGAACGTTTCTCTCAGGGCCCGCAGCTCCTCCTGCAGCTTGGAGTCTGGGCAGAAGAGGGTGTGGATAGGACAAAATTAGGAGGTTGTGTCAACCATCACAGCAGCCAGCACGTCCCCTACCCACCCACCCTCAACATTGCTCCCTTCCCAGCCCACCCCCAGGGAACCCACTCTGGGATCCGATCACACAGACAACCACCAGCAGCAAGAGGCTAAGGCCGATGGAGATCAGGATGAGGCTGGGTCCGGAGCAGAGACGCCGAAAGAGTGAGTGGGGAGGAGGCGGCCCTGCAAAAGGAGAGGGCATCAGGAGCCTGGGGCAGCTCTGGGGTCCTAGAAGGAGGGCAGTCTGAGCCTCCTCTAGCCGACTAGGAGGAACGTTATACATGAAGAAGTTTGGGCGGTGGGCGGCCCGGAGAAGCCAGCGGCAACCGGAGGTGGGGAAAGGCGCGAAGCTTTGACCCGCCGGAGCCCTACCCAGGCCCTGGGCCTTTGCTGACACCTGCTGGCCTGGCTGAGTCACTGCAGCCTCAGAACTCAGCCTGGAGGATGGACGGAGTTTGCGAGCTGGAGGAGACTGGGGGCGGGGGGGGGGGGGGGGGGCGTCTTGCAGGTGGGGCAAGAGCAGTGGATTTCTTGGTCGCCCCTCGAATCCCACTCCTCTTTGGCTGCGCACAGGGAAAGAGGCGGAGTAGCCAGACTTCAGGTCCCTCAAGTTGCTCCCACCCGGGAGCCCTGTCCCAGTGAGCTGGAATATGGGGGCTTCCCCTCCATTTTTGCCGGCAGTCCCTTCCCCCATCGAAGGTCGCTGCCCACTCCCATCCACCAAGAACTTCATCCTGGCTCAGCCGAAGCAACATCCCTGCTCGCAGGAGAAAGAAAGGGGGCTTGCTTTTTTTTTTTTTTTTTTTTTTTGCGGTACGCGGGCCTCTCACTGTTGTGGCCTCTCCCGTTGTGGAGCACAGGCTCCGGACGCGCAGGCTCAGCGGCTATGGCTCACGGGCCTAGCCGCTCCGCGGCACGTGGGATCTTCCCGGACCGGGGCACGAACCCGCGTCCCCTGCATCGGCAGGCGGACTCTCAACCACTGCGCCACCAGGGAAGCCCGGGGCTTGCTTTTTGATGTAAGAGAGCCTCATCCTCCCCCAATCAGAGATCCCTCAGAGCCGTCCCAGAAATCTTCCCCTTGACCAAACTGATCCCTGACACCCATGCACTCACACACACTCACACAGTTGGCCAAGGCTCACAGGGTGTTGAAAGAGGAAAGAAGAAGGAGGCCTAACTTCTTCCAGTTAGTCCCACGGCCCTGGGCGCCCCCGTCCCCAGGGTCCTGAGAAGTCGGTGACAAGGTGAGGGACAGGAGGGTCATGCAGAAGCCTGGGGGCAGCCGTCACCAAGAAAGGAAATCCAGCCCTACACCCTGCACCTCCCCTAAGAGGGGCGGCTCAGATGCTGTGTCCCTGTGAGTGGGGCAGACCAGGGAGAGTCGGGGTTACAGAAAGAAGCAGGAGCTGAGTGGAGAGAGCGAGAGCCACCTAATGCTCGCCTTTCAGAAATGGGGGGAGGCCTCCCCTCACTTTTTCTGTGCTGATGGTCATTCTCCTCGTTGTCCAGATGCTGAAGATCTTGGTACTCCTTTGTCATGGTAGGGCTGGCTGGACCTGGGACCAGGTCAGGGCTGGGGTTAGGGCTGAGGCTACGGCTGAACAGAGTTGGGGTGTGTGGTCCAGTCCCTTTCTAGGTGATCAGCAGGAGACCTTTCTTCTTGCTCCCATTCCCTCCCAGGCCTGACATCCAAACTCTGTCTTCTACAGTTTTCCCACTCCATCCCCAGCCCTCCTGACATGGGGCCCCTCCATCCCCTCCCCCACCCCACCCCCCAGTTAGTCACCCCCCACAGCCGTTCTTCCCCTTTTACTTGCTGAAGGTCTCAAGGTTGACTCCTGGGTCCCTCGATGCTGCACAGATCCCAGGCTAAGAAACGGGCTGAAGCCTGGAGGATTAGGGTGCGCAGACAGCCCTGGGTGGTGGGAGAGGAGGGGGCAGGGTCCATATGAGGGCCCTGAGCCCTGTGCGTCTGCCTGTCTGTGCGTCTGCGTGTCTATGTGTCCAAACACACCAAACCTGGCATCTCCAGTGCCTGGGACTTTGGACGTAAACAGAGGTAGAACTGGATTTGGAACTCTGGGGTGTGGGGCTGGGAGAGGGGGATGGGTTGCCTCTTCTTTTCTTCCCAGGGGTGGGGAGTCTCCCCGGTCTGTCCCCATTCCTTGTATGCGGTCACCTCACTCATGGCACCGTTTGGGAGGGGGCCAGGCCAGGAGGGGCCAGGGTGCAGTTTGCCGTTTCCCCTCTGCCCCTCCCCCCTTTCACTTCCTGCCTCTGAATTTCCCAGAATTGGTGGTGTCTCCAAATATCCCTGACCGGGATCAGAGGGGCCGATCTCTGCTCTTGCCCAATCCAGGCCTGTGACCCTGGCATCTGAGCCTGGGCCCGGCTTCACTGGGGCTCAGCCGCCAGACACCCCAGCCTGCGGCTGAATGGCTTTGCTCTCCGGGGGGAGTAAAGTCCTCCCAGCTGCGTAGGAGGCGGTGCGGGGAGAGGCAGGAGGACAGGCTTTTCCCACTCAGCCGGGATTGGTGCCAAAAAACCTCCAGTAATTCCTGTGTGCTTTTCCTTCATTACCTCCTCTCATGAGCCCCCCGAGCACATCCCTATTCGATTCGCAGATGAGAAAACCGAGACCCTGAATGGTAAGACCTTACCCAGAGTCACACTGCAAGGAACAGCAGAGGGAGGGCTGGGATGTGGGCAGCCGGACTTCAGGACCTGTGTGCTGCCCCCAGAACCAGGGTCCCGTCCCGTCACCATAGCTGGGCCCCGGGGTCCCAGAAATGCTAAAAGTGGTCCCTCACAGCCCCAGGGAGAGTTCAGGGAGTGTTGTGTTCAGAGGAGTGTCTGGATTGGAATTATGCTAAATTAGAAATTGGGCAATGTTAAAGACGTTAATAAGTCTCACTTTAGGACCAAATGTGAAGTCACGGGAATCCTAGGTTACAGTTATTTCAGTGAGAAAACTAGACCTGAGTTAGGAGAGTTTACATTACATGAGATATTCAGGAACACGTCCCTTGCATAAAATAAGAAGCCCTGGCTCCATCTCCTTTATCCGTGTCTTGAAAAGCCCCACGTTGTTTGCATGCACTGGGACTGTGGCCAGTAATTTTGGTGACTGTTGGGCTGTTAATTTGGCCTTCTCTGATATTATCGCTTACGATCCGGTTTATTCAGGCAAACAAACCTACGATGTTTCGGTCAGAATAATGGTCACCCTTACAAGAGTGGTGATTGGAAGGGAGCTTCTGGGCGATGGAAATGTTCTACTTCTTGAACTGGATGCCAGTTGCTAGGCTGTGTTCAGTTTGTAAAACTGCTGAAAGCTGTACACTTAAGATCTGTGCATTCTTCTGTTTGCATCTTATACAGGAATAAGATGTTCCTGCAAGCTGGTTCTACCCTATAACCATATTCCCAAACCCATTGCTTAGGGAGCAGTACTTGGACCAGTGCCGAAAAATACGCCAAAGCCAACAAGTTCAGGGTGAGAGTCAGAGGTGATAAAACACTGTGAAGAAAGCCAGACAAACAACACGATACACCCGGTGGCTGACTTACAAGCCACCTGTACGATACCAGAGATAATCCTGAGAAACTAAAAAGTAGCTAAAAACAAAACAACAACACATGGCGGTAGATATATGCACCCTGAGAACTCTTTCCATTTATCCCTTTAAGAATATATACCTTGGGATTTCCCTGGCGGTCCAGTGGTTAGGACTCCGCACTTCCACAGCAGGGGTCCTGGGTTCGATCCCTGGTCAGGGAACCCACAAGCTGCGCAGCGAGGCCAAAAAACAAAAAAGAATGTATACCTTGAATTATGCAAGGTCTTCAGGGACACAGCCTCATGTATTCATTTTCTATTGCAGAGTAACAATGCAACCCAAACCTAGTGGCTTGAAATGACACCGATTTATTAGCTCATAGCTCCGTAGGGCAGAAGTCCAAGCTGGCTTCTCTGCTCAGGGTCTGACAAAGCTGAGATTAAGGTGCTGGCAGGACTGTATTCATTTTTGGAGGCAAAGGAGAAGAATCTGCTCCCAAGCTCCTTCAGGTTGATGACAGAACCCAGTTCCTTGCAGCCGTAGGATTGAGGTCCCCATCTCCTTGCTGGCTGTCGTCTGGGGGCCACCCTCTGTTCCTCGAGGCCACCTGCCTTCCTCATCGCATGGCCCCTCCATCTGCAAAGTCAGCAACAGTGCCTGGAATCTTCCTCAAGGTGCAGATCTCTCTGACTCCCCCTGTGCTTTCAAAGGGGCTCCTGGGATTCGATTAGACCCACCTGGAGAATCTTCCTGTCCTAAGGTCAGCTGTGTACATGACATACACAACAACTCAAGAACAGGAGTCAGAAGTGATGAGACGCTATGAAGAAAGCCAGACAAACAACACGACACACCGGGTTGACAAGCCAGCCCCCTGTACAGTGTGTATGGCCATAGGTAAGGGTCACTCCCCATAACATAACAATTGTGAGAGAGATATCTCAGCATGTCCGCAGGTGCTGGGGAGGACAGTATGGAATCTTGGGGGCCACTTTTAGAACTCTGCCTCTTCATGCAAAGCGACGCTGTCCCCTCTGAGTACACTTCACCTTGGGATATGGAGCACGTGCAGAGAGCAATTCAGAGAGGCCAGGCTCCAAACCTGGGAATCCCACCACCAGACTCCCTAGGGGAGGTCTGTGACGCTGGCCTGAAAGAACAGGAAGGATTTTTATCAGCTGTAATAAGCAAGTGACCCTGGAAAGAGTGGGAGAAATGTCCAGAGTTGTAGCTTGGGCCACCCTGAGGAGGGCCTTCAGTCTCAGGGTGAGGCATCTTGAATGTCATTCAGAAGCACAGAGGTCTCCAAACTGGGGGAGCATGTGCCCCAGGGGTATCACAAGATCATCCATTAAGAAGGTGGCAAGAGGCGGCAAGGAATGCTTCCCAGAACTTCTGCTGCCAGTGTCCTTGTCCCCACGGTGAGCCACGGCCATCCCCCCTCTGCAGGAAACCCTCCAACACTAGCAGGTCTCAAGATTCTGCCCTCCAAGAAAATCTTGCCATGATTGGATAGGACCCCCAGATAAATATTCCAACCTTCAACCTGTTCACTTTTACATCCCTGAAAATGAATCACCATTGGAACAAAAGTTAAGAGAATTAAGACAAGAAACACAAGAATGGAACCAACAGTTCTGGGCAAACCAGAATTTGACTTTTCTAAAGGCTTTGAGATGGGCCACTTCTCAGGAAATCCACATCCAGACTTCTCCAGAGCACTGAGAGCTGTGTCCTAGCCAAGGAAAAACAAAAAGACGAAGAAAGGGAGTTCTGATAGCTGTCTTCTTTTAGGAAAAAGAAGAATTTATTGACTCAAGACTAAAAGCCAAAGGCCTGGAACTGAGAGCTGAATCAGGTCAAAAAGCAACATTGAATGCAGAAGAAATGGCTGACTTTTTTTTTTTTTTTTTGCGGTACGCGGGCCTCTCACTGCTGTGGCCTCTCCCGTTGCGGAGCACAGGCTCCGGACGCGCGGGCTCAGCGGCCATGACTCACGGGCCCAGCCGCTCCGCGGTATGTGGGATCCTCCTGGACCGGGACACGAACCCGTGTCCCCCGCACCGGCAGGCGGACTCCCAACCACTGCGCCACCAGGGAAGCCCGAAATGGCTGACTTTTACAAGGAATTTTTAAGTAAACATTTTCGGAAGCACATGTATTGTAACAGGGACTGGTACAAGCGTAATTTTGCCATCACCTTCTTCATGGGAAAAGTGGCCCTGGAGAGGATTTGGAACAAGCTTAGACTGAAATAAAAGAAGACCAGCAATGAGGAGCCCACCCTGACCCGCCCACCCTGAACCACCCACCGGTGTCTGAGTTTCCACGAGAAGCAGCTGCTTATAGGAGCTCATTTTACAAGGGCTCTAAAACCTGTGAGTGCAGGGCAGGCTGGGAGGACGCGGGTCCTGGTGCACTGTGGCCCATGCGGCTCCATCCTGACTGTGGATTCCAGGCTGGCTCTTGGTCACGGAAGTGATGTTAAATAAAACCCAAGCACTGTGGGGAAAAAAAAAAAAAAAAGAGGGTGTGGCAAGAAAACATTATAACTTTATTTAGGGAATCCCCTGGAGGTCCAGTGGTTAGGACTCTGGGCTTTCACTGCTGAGGGCCCGGGTTCAATCCCTGGTGGGGAGCTAAAGTCCCTCGAGCTGTGTGGCGTGGCAAAAAAAAAACAAAACCAAAAAACAAAACCAAACACTTTATATATATTTTTATCCCTTTTCTTTAGATTTCTACTTGGGGATGTGTTTTATCATGTGCATAATAGACTTGTACAGTGGTCAATGTGTGTTAGTGATCTACTGCTGTAAAATGATCGCTCCAAAACTGAGCAATTTAAAGCGAAGAACAGTTATCATCTCACTCAGTTTCTGAGGGTCAGGAATCTGGGTGCAGCTTAGCGGGTTAGTTCTGGCCCAGAGTCTCTCATGAGAGTGCAGTCAGGATGTATAGCCATGCTACAGTCATTTGAAGAC
The DNA here is from genome assembly GCF_003676395.1 of Aethalodelphis obliquidens. Lineage (NCBI taxonomy): Eukaryota > Metazoa > Chordata > Mammalia > Artiodactyla > Delphinidae > Aethalodelphis > Aethalodelphis obliquidens. The sequence continues at coordinate 10,411,894 of NW_020837982.1, forward strand.
CTGACTGAGACTGGAGGATCAGCTTCCAAGATGACTCACTCACAAGACTGGCAAGTTAGTGCTGGCTGTTGGCAGGAGGTCTCAGCTCCTCACCACACGGGCCCCTCCACAGGGCTGCTTGAGTGTCCTTGCAACATGGCAGCTGGCTTCCCCCAGAGCTAATGATCGGAGAGCACCAGGTGGACGCTGCAATTTCTTTTATGACCTAGCCTCAGAAGTAACACTCCATCGTCTCCACAGCATCCTAGTGGCTCCCCAGTGTGGAAAGGAACCACACGAGAGTGTGCATTCCAGGGGGTGAGAATAATCAGGGTCCATCTTGAAGGCTGGCTGCCACAAGATGTATAGAATTATTAGATGAGTGAATGTGCACTGGGGACACACAACCAAAAACACTGTACTGATGTTGGCACCTGAACAGCCAAGTTAAAGACTGACTACAGGGGCCCGTGAAGAGTTGCAGGCAGGGCAGTGGTGAGGTCAGAGCTGTAAGCTGAACAATGGCCTGGCCTCGGGGTGGGTGCTGGGTCAAAGGTGGGTCCCTGAGAGGCAGGGGGCTCTGTCAGGAGGCTGCTGAGTTGGTCTCAGTAAGAAAGCGTGAGGCTTGAGGCCAGAGAGGGAAGGTCACAGGGGCAGAACGTTGCAGAAGAATGGAGCTGACCTGGTGGCTGCTGAACACAGAGCGAAGCGGGGGATGGGGGCAAGGGCAGCAGTGCACCTGACCAGGGTCCACAAGGCTCCTGGAGACCACAGAGACTTCTGGTTACACTGAAGGCAGGGTCTTGGGTGCTGCCCCGTGATGAGACCACAGTGGAAAGAAAGCAGACCAGGACGGAGTCCCCCACTGTGGGGGAAGCAGAAGAAAGAGCCCCAGGAAGTGGGGGTGACCTTCAGGGCCAGCTCTGGGGACTCCAAGTGCCAGATTAAAGACGGTCAAGGAGAAAGGGGTCTGGGCCTCCTATCGGAGTGAGTCAGGAAGAGGGAAGTGCTTTTCTGGCAGGTGGAGGCGGGGCCTGGGCAGTTGGGGGACGGAGAAGGGGCTGGTGGGGAGAGGGACGCTGAGAAGGAAGGATGCCGACGGCCAGAGGTCCCCAAGAAGGATGTTAAGGGGGTAGAAAACTAGAGAAGCAGAAAGAACCTAAAGGCTGCTATCAGCCAGATCTGAGTTCACCTTATCTAGGAAGTGGGTTTAATGCCCATCTCAGAGTTACGTCAAGGTTAAATAAGATAATGAGTGGAAAGCCCTTAGAACAGTACCCGGCACGTCCCAAGTGCTCTGTGCATGCTACCTATCTTTATTCTTATTATTATCACTAGCAGCACAGCCAAGAGTTGAGTTACCTCCAGGGCCTCTGCATAAGGGGAAAGGGGGAAGGCTGGGTCAGGATAGCAGAGGAGCTCTCTCCCCAAATCCCAGAGGGTGGTGAGCAACTTCCCCGGGGCAGAACTGGGGCCCTGGGGTGTTGTCTGAGTTAAGACAGCCCCCTCCCCTTCTATGGAGGAGACATGTGTCCTGAGCCCACACCTGCTCACACTTCTCTCTCAGAGCGCTTTTGACCTCGTGTTTGGAGTGGGCCCCAGACCCAGAGGGTTGGGATTCCACCTCGTGCCTCTCAGCACCCTGTGGGCTGCAGAGTTGTGTGCCCAGCAGACCCAGCAGAAGAGGTGACAACAAATGGGCAGAGGGGCACAGAGAAGGCTCTGTGCTGACTTTCCAAAGAGGGTGACCAGTGGTTCCCCAAATCTAGCCGAGGCTGACTTGGGCTTGGGTGGAGATGAGACAGGGGAGGTTAGGGGGCTGCACTAGGGCTGGAGGGCTCAGCGCCAGAAGCAGCAGCAGAGAAAGAGGGGGCTCTGAGCAGGAAGCGGGGGAGCCACTGTACACAAGTTTCAGATGTGAACTGATAAACCCAACCAGGGGCTTCAACATCCCCTCCCTGGTGCTGGGCGAGAACTCGCCTGTGTGGAGGGGCCGCAGCGCCCCGTCTCCCATAGGCACGCCCCGTCTCCCATAGGCACGCCCCATCCTGGCTCTGTCCTCCCCAACCCCACTGTCTTTTGTGCTGGGACAGCCAGGATCCTGTGACCCAGGACCCTCTCTCCTCTTTCCTACTTTTAGAGGGTGAAAATTTTAGAAAATTGTAAAACTCCAAAGGTTTCCAAGTTTTATTTAACTTTCAAGTTTACCCAGTAACAGAGAACAGATCAAGAGGCCAAGAGCAATAACCATTACCAGATTCTAACGTGTGCCAGGCAGTGTAACAATGGCTTTACGTGTTTTTTCCCTTTATTCCTCACAAGAATCCAACAAAGTAGTTACTATTCCCATTTAACAGCCAGGGAAACAGGGTCAGAGGCGTTAAGCCCTTTGGCCAGTTGCAGTGACACCACGCTTCTCATCTTGACCTACGACCACCTCCTCCCTGGCTCTCTACTGCCCCCGACCATACCTCCTTCACCAGGACCCACGGCAGCCAGCCGCTGCCCTCTTACAGCCCTCCCGCAGGACTTCTCCTGGTATTTATAAAATCCGCCTGAAGGCCTCAGGCCTTGCTGACTCCTCTGACCCATATCCTACTTCTCTCCCTCCCCTGACCCTGCTCCACTCTGTGACCTCTTTCTGTCCACCAACATTACAAACTTCTTCCTACCTTGCATCCTGTCTCTACCTGACACACTCCCCCACCCCATGCTTCATCACAGTTCAGGTCTCAACTCAAACGTCGCTCCAAGAAGAAGCCGCCCTGACCGCCCTGTCTAGACTAGCAAGGACACACACCCAGTGGTCACTTTCTTTCCTCAATAGCACCGTCATTATCGTAAACTCCCTGCATTCCTTTACTTGCTACTCTCTGTCCCCACTGGGTAGGCCCCCCAAGTTCCCCGAGGGCAGGGACACTGTGTTCCCAGCATTTCAAACACTGGCACCAAGGAAGATCCAAATTAGTATTTGTTGAAAAAAACAGAGGGGGGTGAAGAGGAGCCAGGCTTTTTAAAAATAATAAATTTAAAAATAAATAAAAGCGGGAAAAAAAAAAAAAAGAGGATCAGGCTTTGAACTCCAGTCTGTGTGGGAACCCAGCGCGCCTACCACTCAAGCACATGTGGTCTCCCAAAAGGGACAGGAAAGAGCTCTTTATAGATTTGGAAGAATACATCCCAAACTGCTAACATGCTTCCCTCTGAGGAGTATGTGGAATGAGATGGGGAAGGAACTTTTTTTTAACCACGCGTATCCACGCGTATTTCTATATTTGCAGTTTTGTAAGGTATGTGTATTAGTGTTGTAACCTAAAACACAACGCATGCACAACTAGGGGATTTTACCCCTTCTCAGTGAACTCTCCTTAACCCCCTAGATACAGACGGGTTACCTGCACACGCCTTCCTCAGCTCACAGCTTTCTCCCTTCAGCCAATGGCAGAGAATGTGAGCACAGCCTCAAACCATTTGCTCCTACGCAGAATCAAGCTAAAAGAAGGGTTATTGGAAAAGGCGGTGCTTCTCCATCCAGCAAGACATCAGAATCACCTGCGACGTTTCCTGAAAGGCAGACACCGCCCCCCCCAGTCCCACCCCCAGGACTGGCCTCTGCTGGATTGAGTGCTGCTCAAAAACCAGCAGGGCGATCCAGAGAGGACCCCTGCCTTAAGGGCCACACCTCTGGGGATCTCCACCTCTAGCCCTGGATCTGGTCAGGCCAGGGCAGCACCCCCCAATGCTGCCCCCCAACACTGCCCCTGGGGGTTGGTCTTTTCCATCCAACTCTCACATCTGGCAGCGGCGGCTACAAAATTGCCCTTTTGCACAGTTCAGGACTTAACCACCCCACCTCAGCCTTCCTCCCTGGGGTCCCTGAATGAGAGAGAGAAAGAGGTAGGTGGGATCCCCCAGCTGGTGTCAGCAATGGCTCATCTATGCTGCAGTTGAGGCTGGTGTGAGGGGAGCCTGTCAAGCATATGAACAGTGGCAGACGGGAAGCTGAGAACGAGTATCTACGGAGCAGCATCTGAGAAACTTCAGTTAGGATTTAGGGCCCAGGAAAACCTGACTCCCTAAAAGAGCCAGAAGTTTTTCTCCTTCATAACATACACAACATACATGTATATGTATGTATGTATGTATGTAATGGACCATTTCCCTTTTTGCCCTGTCTACCAGGAAGCTCAGAAATCATATTTACCCTCATAGCTAATACATCTGTTTCTCCTGTTTTTACCTTTGGTATCACATTCTATTTTCCTACCCTTATTATTTGCAAAACTGCTTCAAATATTTCCTATAGAGATGGGGCAGACATAAAGAAATCCAATGAATATTCACACAGCATTTCTTATCAGCAAACCTCTCTGAAGGTCACTGCCAGAGCCCAGCTCTGTCCACGGCTCCAAACATGAATGAAGTGTCCTCACTATTTTCTTTAGAGACCACTGTGCTGCCCGACAGGACTGAGACAGCCCAGGGGAGTGGTCAGGGCTGGGCTACATTTGCAAGTCCTCTTTCTGGGTCTGTCAGTGACCTTGGACCGAGCTCCAGCCCCACCCCACCCCACCCCCAGGCCCATTCTTCATTAACGACCCTGAAGCCTTGATTTGCAGGTTCCAACAAGGCCCGTTTCAGGCCACTCTATCCTGTGGGGTGGGGAGTGCAGAGCGGGGGGGAAGAAGGATCTGACCTTACCAGACCCATCCCTATGCTCCCACCCGGTCTCCCCCCTCACCCGGGGCCCAAATAACCAGGCCACACACCAGGTTTCAAGTATCTGTCTCTTCCTTTCACTCTCTCAAAAGAAAAAATAAATAAATTGCAGAAGGCGGCAGCATTTCCAGTCTTCCCCTGGTTCCCAGACACCCTACCCCCAACCCTGCCCCCCCCCACATTCCCGCTCCCTAGACCCATCCCTCCCCATTCCCCCAAAAAAAAATCCCAGGAAAAAAAAAAAAAAAAAAGCCACAGTTAGACCTTCCACTCATGCAAACCGGCAAAGAAAAAAGGTGGGGGGCATGTAGAAAGCAGGGGGCTCACAGTGGAGTCCCCCTACTTATCCCCCCAAAAACCACCTTTGAGAAGAAAAAAAATGGAAAAAAATAAATGAGAAATCAAGGGACAGGGGGAGTTATGATGGGGGCAGGGATGACCCCAGACCCTGCCTCGGGAGAGCGCGGAGGCCTGTAGCCCTGCATCCCTGCAGCGGGGTGCTCCTTGAGGGGGGCCCTGACTTCCGCAATGTGTGTGGGAGAAGATGGGGGAAGGCAGGTGGCCCCTGGTGGGTCTGTGTGTGCGTTGGGGGCGGGCAGGGGCGAGGGGTCCTAAGGAGCTAGGGCTCGGGATCAGGAGCCCAGGGCTCCCCCCCAGACCCCAGGTTCCTGGGGTTCAGGAGTCCAGTTCTGGGGTGCGGGGATACATGCAGAGGAGTGTCCCCCCTCCAATGGGCTGGATCCAGTTAGAAAGGAAATAAATAAGAAGGGGTGGGAGGGAGGCTGGAGGTGCGAAGGGCATGGGCAATTCAGTCCAGACCAAGGGCCTGGGCGATGGAGGCGGGGCGAGTCCAGGCCAAGCCAGGGCAGGAATCAGAGTCTCTCTCGGGCTGGGACCCAGATGTAGGGGCCTGAGAGGTCCTCGATGACGCGCTTCACCTTGTGGTAGATCTCCTCAAAGCTGTCTCCCTCCACGATGGCTGGGGGTAGGGGGGGAGCAGGGAGTCAGGCCCAGAGGGGCACCTTTTTCTAATTCTCCTATCCACGTGCCGCGGGGCTGCACCCACCCAAAGGGGACACCTCTCTCTAAACCACCCACCCAGTGGGGGCCCCCTCTTTGAATCTGAACCAAAGGTGCCTTGTGTGCACCTCACCTGAGAAGCACTCTGTGAATTCCTGCTCCAGCTTGGTGGCTCTGTCGAAGGCTTTGCGGGCTTGCTCCTCTGTGATCCGCTTATTAATCTCTCTGTGGACAGTGAGAGACACACAGACCTGAGGGTGGGTCCTGCCCCACCTTTTATCTCCTCCATCCAGAGCTGTGAGGTCGCAACCAGTATTTTCTCATCTGGAGCACGAAGCAAAAAATACAATTTCTGGGCTTCCCTGGTGGCGCAGTGGTTGAGAGTCTGCCTGCCGATGCAGGCGACACGGGTTCCTGCCCCGGTCCGGGAAGATCCCAAATGACGCGGAGCAGCTAGGCCCGTGAGCCATGGCCGCTGAGCCTGCGCGTCCGCAACGGGAGAGGCCACAACAGTGAGAGGCCCGCGTACCGCAAAAAACAAACAAACAAAAAAACAATTCCCAATAACCTCTGGGGCCACAGACGGGCCCCCTCCCCATGACCCACCCCAGCCGGGTGTGGCCACTCCAGGGACCTCTCCAGAGCCTCAGCCTTCCAGCCGGCAGCCCCAGTGAAGGGATTAAGACCCTAACTCCCGACAGCCCCGAAGCCCTGGCTCGGCCTAGAAGGTGTGTACCCCCAGGGGTTGCTGGGAGTTGTAGTCCTGCCTAGCCCGGGGCAGGAGAAAAGGAAAGAGGCCTGGGAGTCCCGGTATCCTCTGGGTTCCAGCTCTAGGTGCAGATTTCCCTCAAGGGCTGCCGGAGCTGCTGTCTAGGGTTCTGAGGGAACAGTTCAACACAGAGGCCTTCTGAGGCCCAGAGCCACAAGTGTGGGCGAGCAGAGGGGAAGCCCCCCGGGACCATACTCACAGCACATTCTCCAGGGAGCGGGGGCGGATGAAGATGGCGATAGGGTGCAGGTGGGCCGCCTGCAGCCGCCGCACGGCATTGGCCGAGACATCGAGGATGCAGTGCTTCCCCTGGGGGCGGGCAGGGGGGGCGGAGGCGGACCAGCAGGTGGCGGGAAAGGACACAGGTGCCAGGACAGGACACAGTTCATGGGAAGGTAGGGAACGGGGGATTGGCCGAAAGGGAAATGACATGGATGTCGAAAGACACGCGGACAGAGAGAGTTGAGGCAGGAAAGGTATGGATAGACAGAATGAAAGACAGAGAGAAAAAGGCGAGGGGCAGACGGAGGGCAAGGGAGGGGTCAGCACAGGAGGGAGGGAGTGGGGGGAAGGAGGGAGGTGTGAGGAACCAAAAGATGGGGCAGAGCAAGGCGGGGAGGGGGGGGGTCGCGAGAAGCAAAGAAAAAGGAGAAAGGAAGTAGGATAGAGGGAGGAGGGAGGGGAGGAAGTAGGATAGAGAGAGGAGGGAGGGGAGGACGGACAGAGGACAGACAGATGGAAGGAACAAGGAGAGACAGATGGGAGGGAGGAGAGGCAGATGGAGAAAGGAGCCATGGAGGGAGAGGGCAGGGTGGGGGCAGCAGGGAGAAGGTGGCGGCAGAGGAGTGGGAGGGGAGAGGGCCAAAGGGGAGCCGGCAGAAGGGAGGGACCGAGTGGGGGGAGGCCGAGCCACCAAGGGCAAGGCCGCAGGAAGAGAGGTGAAATGGGGCAAGGAGGAGGGCAGGGGAGGAGAGGGGACAGATGGCAGAGCAGAGTTTGGGGTCAGGGACCAAGGGAGGGAGGGAGGCAGGGAGAGCAGGGCACCAGAGAGCAGGCGGGCAGAGTTGCCCAAGAGGAGCAGGAGGTGGAGAAGCGGAGTGGAGACCCAGCAGGGAAGAGACAGAGAGAGAGCGCGTTAGAGAGCTAAAGGAAGGCCACGGGGGGCGGGCAGGAGGACGGCGCCGCGGCTCCTACCTGCTCGGCCACCTCGCGCACAGACTGGACGCTGGTTCCATACAGGTGGCTGTTGTACTGGCCGGCCTCAATGAACTTGTGCGCCTGGATGTCCTTCTCCATTTTCTCCCGGGATGACACGAAGTGGTAATCCCGGCCATCTATCTCATACTCCCGCTTGGGCCGTGTCGTATCTGCCAGGAAGTCACCCCACCACCCAAAGATCTAACCACCATCCCTCTAGCTTAAACCCTGCACAGCGACACCCCCACCCCCGCAGAGTGCCCAGCCAGTCCTTCAGGGAAGGGGGCAGCTGGGGAGACTTCCTCAGCAACCCCGGGTCCTCCAAGTCCCCGGCCTGGAAAGGTCACCATGGAACATGAGGGTGGCTGAGAAGCACCCTTCTCTGAGAACCCGTATGTCCGGCTGCATCCCAATGCCCGGAAGCGGCTCTGCCTGTGTGACCGCTTGGGCCCCCCTACCCATTCCAAGGCCCCGGCACTCACGGGGAACACAGGATCCAAACTTGTCGGGGAACTCGGAGAGGAGATCATCATTGGCACGGTCCTTGGTGGGCCCGAGGATGATGATGGGGCGAGCGTAGTGCACTGAGGAGAGAGTGCGGGGTCAGGTGGGGAGCAGAGCAGGGAGCAGGGGTGGCTGGGCCAGGTCGCACAGCCAGACCTCACCTTCCATCTGTGTCACCGTCTCGTAGCTCAGGACCGAGTCTTCTCGACCTAGTGGGAGGCAGGGCGTCGGCAAGGGGGCTCTGATGCAGGGGACCTGGGGCCCTGTGCTGCCGTCCTGAGGACTCAAGCGAGGCTCAGGGCCCCTCTCACCTCAGGTCTTCCCAAACTGACCCTACGTACCCTGTGATCCAGAGCTGGAGCCCCAATCCTAGGAAGAAAGAGCAGGCCATGCGATTGGTCAAGAGTCCAGGCCCACGAGCCCCCCACTCTTCCACCCAAGCTCACGGCCTCCTCTACCTACCTTGGCCTTTAACCTTGACCACTCCCGTCGCTCAACCCTGTGGGATACATGGAGGGATGGTGGGGGGGCGTGTAGGGAAATGCCCATGAGGAGCCCGATGGCCTCACCCCGGGCCAGCTGAGAACCCCATCTCTCAGCAGCCCCTGGGCCCCGTGCTCCTAAATGAGGCGTTTGCCAGAAGTGCTCATGTGAGTCATGGTGCTGCTGGGAAGGCCCAGCAGACGGATTCCCAAGGAGTCAGTAGGCAGACCCATGTCCTCCCTACTGGCTGCCCAGCCTGGGGACCTTGGGAGCGTCAGTGCCTGGGGCAGAAAGGCTCACCGCCGTTTGCTGGGGATAAAGCCGATGTCATCAGTCTCGCTGTCAGAGTGGACCCGCCGCGCCTGCCACCACTCCTCGTCACTGGCGTCGATGACATGCAGCACATCCCCAAAGCGGAAGCTCAGAGCCTGGCTCAGGAAGCCACAGTCCTTGGTCTTGTCGTAGTCAAACAGGGCCCTGGAGGGCAGGCGGCCTTTGGTCAGAGCCTGGTGAGGACTCCGTCCCCCAGGACCCAACCTGGAGGTTCTGCCCCGGGGTCTAGAGACAAGCACAGGTGCCGTGGATTCTGAGAAACCCTAGAACTATGTGGGGACCAAAAGCTCTACCGAAACTCATGATCACCATAACTATGAACTGTCATTCAGTCCACACTGTGTCAGGGATCAGACAGGCTACGGATTCAGTGCAATTTCTAGAGTAAGATCTAGAACGGCACCCTCCCAAGAAAGCAGTTGCAGTATGCACACACGTCACAGTCACAGGGGCAACGTGGACCCGAACTCATAAGGGAAAGAAAAAAAGATGACTCTCTGCAAACTTTGGTTACCCTCAGCAGTATGAAACTCCTGTAAGTCATAACCCCTGAGGTCAGGACAAGGGAAGGAATGACCGCAGAGATAGCAGAGATGTTGAGCAGATCACTGGGGCTAGAAAGATGGGAAGGGACCCCAGGATTGCCCGGCATCACCTGGGAGTCAGAACTGACCAGCCCTGGGAGCCAGCTGAAGCCTGCAGGGAGGAAAGGGCCAGACGAGGCTCCGGTTTGAGCCGGGCATCTGGGCGGATGGAGGTGCCATTCAGGGAGAGAGAACACTGACTGGGTGGGACAGACAGCACGAGCGCACGGGAGAAAGAGGTGAGCTCACAGTTTGGGACATGTTGCGTGTGAATGCCTGTGGGACATCCCCATGGACGTGTCCAGAAAGCAGATGGCCAGAACTGCAGGTCTAGACCTCGAGGGAGAGGTCAGGCCAGAGCTGACAGCTCTGAGCGACATCTGCAGAGCGAGTGGCAGGTGAGGCCATGGGAGTGGACGGGCCCCCAAAGGGAGAGAAGGGAAAAAGCATCAGACACAGCGCCTAGGCCTGCGGAGAACGAGAAAGAGGAGCCAATGGGAGAAGGAGCCCCAAGAAGGTAGCAAAACGCCACCGGAGAGATGGGGACAGACTGGAGAGAGCGGTGGTCCACCTCCCCTAGACTGCGTTGTCCCACGGGGCTGGGCAGCCTGCAGCAATATATTCCAAAAGCCGAGAGGCCCCCTGCTCTGCCAGGTGTTACCCTTTGAGTTACCAGATTGTGGGACAGCTGGGGGTACCAGGGCAGGTGCCAGGGTGACCGGGGCTAGTGGCAGTAGGGATCACAGGGACTACTTCACAATGCTAACCTGTGCGGGAATGCCAGCTGAGCGTCGCCAGCTGAGTGTCGGCCGGCAGGGGTTGGGGGGGGGGGGGGCAGGGGGGGTGGGGGGGGAAGGCGGGCGGGGGGACGAGGGGCACAGGAGGACTTGGAGCCCAGCCCGGGAAGCGTCCGACCTGATGTAGAAACCCCTTTTGGGATTGCTTCGCAGGGAGGCAGTCCCTGAGCCCAGGCTGCTGTTCATGAGCTGTTCCCGAAGGTCGTGGATCTTGGCCTCGAACCGGCTGTACTCTGAGGAAGGACAAGAAGGTTCCTGAGCTCGGGCCCCATCCTACCGCCACCCTCCCTCGGCCCCTGCTGAAGCCAGGAGCCGAGGAGACAGAGAGCTGAGCCCACGAGAAGGCGCGCTGCAGGCCCGATACCTTCCGGTTTATACTGAGCGATGATCGTGACTGTCTGACCCGCGTTCTTCAGGGCAATGGCAGCCTGCTCATGGCTGGCGTTGCGGAGGTCAACACCATTGACCTAGAGAGAGCAGGAGAGGCTGAGTCACTGGAGATGCAGGCCAGGCTCCAGCCCACAGGGCTCTGCCCTCAGGGGAGGGGGTGGTCCGGGCAAGGGCTGGCCTTCCCTCACCGAGAGGATCTGGTCCCCCTTCCGCAGCTCCCCACTGAGGTCCGCAGGGCCCCCGGCCAGGATGAAGGAGATGAAGATGCCTTCACCGTCCTCGCCACCCACGATGTTGAAGCCCAGGCCCGTGGATCCCCGGTGGATCACGATCCGCCTCGGTTCTCGGGGGATGTCTTCCTCCCCGAGCAGGTCCTTGGCCACTGGGGAGTAGCGCCGAGGGGAGGTGGGGGTCATGGCTGTGGGGTAGTCAGTGCCCAGGTAGCTGCTATGACTGATCTCGTTGTCCAGGTGCTGGGAATAGGCTGGGGGAAGACGTGGGCGAAAGGATGAGATGGAAGTACATGGAAGAAGACAGCGCCCACCACCCCACCTCCTCCCTAGGGAATCAGCAGAGCCAGACTCGGGGAAAGGGGAAGTTACTGTGCCAGAGAAACAAGGCTGGGGTGGTGAAGGGGGCGTCAGGTCACAGCAATGTCAGGGGCAGGAATTCACAGGTGACGTCGAGGTTGGTGCTCCTAGGGGACAGTGGATCTTAAGGGTACGTGACCTCGGTATGGCAGGGATCACGGAGCCAAGGAGAATATTAATACCAGGCTTTGGGGTTTTTCGTTTGGTTGTAGCATCTCTCAAATCCCTTCATCTATGAAACTCCTCTCCCTTTTTTTCCCCCCCTCTTGGCCATTCATTTGTTGAAAAAACTAGGGCATTGTCTAGCAGAATTTCCCACATTCTACTAGGGAAATTCTAACAGGTAAATCACTGCTTGCATCCCTGTCCCTGGGGTGTTAACCTGCGCCTCTGCCCTGTATTTCCTGTACACTGGTCATCCGAAAAGAGACTCAAGTTCACTTTTTGGCAAGAATATTTCATAGGTGGTGCTGCGTGCTTTCTGCATTATGACAGGATGCAATACTGTCCGGTTGCCTTTTCTTAGGTAAGACAAATCTGTAGGTTCAGGGATTGTCAACCTGATCCATACGTTATAAAGCCCCCCATCAGGCTTTCACCTAAGAGTTTTAGCAGCCACTGATGATTGCTGCCTGGTCCTCACAGTTCACTGGGGACAGCAAAATAGCGCTGATAAGTCTATGTTTGTTTGTGTTTTTTTTTTGAGAGAGGAACATTTATAAGTGAGAATTCGTCTGTAAAAGAGAACGTTCCTGGGCTTCCCTGGTGGCGCAGTGGTTAAGAATCCGCCTGCCAATGCAGGGGACACAGGTTCGAGCCCTGGTCCGGGAACATCCCACATGCCACGGAGCAACTAAGCCCGCGAGCCGCAACTACTGAACCTGCGCTCTAAAGCCCGCGAGCCACAACTACGGAGCCTGCATGCCACAACTACTGAAGCCCGTGTGCCTAGAGCCTGTGCTCTGCAACAAAGAGAAGCCACCACAACGAGAAGCCCGCGCACCGCAAATAGTAGCCCCCGCTCGTTGCAACTAGAGAAAGCCCGCGCGCAGCAACGAAGACCCAATGCAGCCCCAAAATAAATAAATAAATAGATTCAAAAAAAAAAAAGAACGTTCCCATATCAACCATTTGGTTACTCTAAGGTGCAGTTTGTACAGGAAGGGAGAATAAATGCTTGACTCTTTCCCTCTACTTGCCAGTTTTCAGAATGGATGAGTTCCCTAGCATCCTCTAAAGGTACGCAATTGTTTTGAAGTATCATTATAATCCTGTAGATTTTAACATATCTAATGAGTTTTGGTTGAATGGCCAGTTTCAACTTCTGTGTCTTTGACACGACCCTTTCATATCTTCCTCGCTTTCTAGTATGAAAGATGTTACAAGCTCATCTCGTACATTTCTTGCTCAAGATTTGGAATTGAAAAAAAAAAAAAAAAAAAGATTTGGAATTGGCCCTTTCTCCAAGGAGCCAAGGTTCCTTTTGGTAGGTTATGGTGTTTAGAAACAAGACCATGTGATTTTAATATGGTCTCACAGTATGATTTCAGATTTGGACGGAGCAGTCACATCTCGTTATTCTTTTCCAAAAATTTCTTAGCTATTCTCCCAAATGTATTTTTCCAGTTGGGGGTAGGGGGGACATTAAAATTCTGATGAGGACGCATAAAATGTAGAGATTAACTTGGAGAAGATTGAGATATTTAGCATATTATGTTTTTTGCGTCAGGAAGCACGATGTGACTCTCCAATTCTTCAGTCTTCTTTTATGTCCTTCAGTAAAGTTTCATCATTTTTTTCATGTAAATGTTACACACTTCTTGTCAAGCTTATTTTTCTACGAATTTTATAGAGCTTTTCTCCTATGGCAAAAGGGATCTTTTTACCCATTACATTTTATGGCCACTTTCTTAACCCTACATATCGTTTCTAAGTTCTTCAGTTAATTCACTTAGATTTTAATCTAGATGGACAAAAGTATAATTTACAAATAAGGATAAGTTTGTTTCTCCCCTTTCAAATGTAAGTAACATCTATTCATTCTTTTTCTCTTGCTACACTGCCTGAAGGCTCTAAAGCAGTGATTCTCACGCAGGGGAATTTCGCCTCCCAGGGGACATTTGGCAGTGTCTCAAGACATTCTTGGTTGTTCTCACTGGTGGGGAGGGGTACCATTTCATCTGATAGACAGAGGCCAGGGCTGCTGCTAAACATCCTACAGGGCACAGAACAACCCCCTACAACAAAGAATGTCAACAGTCCCAACACTGAGAAACTCCGCTCTAAAGCAATGTGGAATAACAGTAGCAGGAAGAGGCATCCTTGCCTAGTTCCTAACTTAATGTACACACTGCTAGGATTTTATCATTAGAATGTGTTCATTGTTAGTTTTTGATAGCTATTCTTCAATCACGTTAAGGAAAATTCTTCTGTTCCTAGTATACTAAGTTTCCCTCCAAAAATAGGATGATGGATTTCATCAAATGCCTTTTCCACATCTATTTGAAATGAACTTACCCTTTTTCTCCCTTAACTTTTTAATACAATAAATCATACTGAGAGGTTTCATAATATGAACCACCTTTAATTCCCTGAAACAAACCCTACTTTGTGACAATGTTATTCCCTTAATACACTGCTGCGTTTGTTGTGCAACTATGTTATTAGATACTTTTACATCTCTGTTCAGAAGCAAAATTGGCCTATACTTTCCTTCTTCTTCCTCCTTTTTTTTTTTTTTTTTTCTTTTTGCCACACCGCACGGCTTGCAGGATCTTAGTTCTGCCACCAGGGATTGAAGCCAGGCCATGGCAGTGAAAGCCCAGAATCCTAACCATTAGGTCACCAGGGAACTCCCTACTTTCCTTCTTTTATATAATCTTTGTGACCATTTTCAAATGCCCTCATAAAATGAAATGTGAGACATTTTATCTTTTCTTATATTCAAAAAGAGCATAAGAATTATCTACTCCATGAGGATTTGATAAAATTAGCCATAAAACCATCTGGGCCTTGTGCCCTCTGCGGGAGGAACCATTGACAATCTTTTCTAGTTCTTTGATGGTGACCGATTTTCCATCTATTCTCCAACCACAGGAAGTGACAGAGGTTGTGGCCAGTTCAGGGGAAATATCTGAAGAGGAATGGTCACCAGGGATGTCATGGGGTGACTGAGATGGGGCACGGGCAGCTCTGGGGTTTGGAGGGCTCTCACAGGTTGTGATGTCTGGGGGAGCATAGCTGTCACTCAGGTAGGCATTGCTGGGCTTGGCCACCTTTAGGTAGACAACATCATATGTGTTCTTCAGGGCTGCCACGGCATCCTCATGCATGACGTCCTCCAGCCCCACACTGTTGACCTAGGGTCAAGGGAAGCAGAGCTCAGACAGAACCAGAAACATCCTCAAGACGGATGCACTGAGGGTGAGCCGATAAGGAAGCCTGGGCCTGCTCAGGACCAGGAGGCAAGACCTAAGTGTGGGCTAGAAAAGTGATGGGGGTCCTCACCGCCAGGATCTTGTCTCCAATCTGCAACCTCCCATCCTTGTGGGCAGCACCCCCTTCGATAATCTTGGTTACGTAGATGCTATTATCTCCGGGGATGTGCTGGTTCCCTACACCTCCAGCAATGCTGAAGCCAAGACCTAGATGGAGGGGAAGGCAGAGGTGGGTGCCCAGGTACCTGGGGAGCAGGCCTTGGGGCAGCGGACAGTGGGATGGGGGTGGAGACATAACAGGTTACTACCTTTAGGCCCCTTGATGAGCTTGATCTCCATGAGCTTCTCAGCCGGGGGCTTCCGGCGCATGACGTAGAGGCGGACGATGGAGCCTGCCTCTTTGAGGGCCTCCACCGCGGCTGAGTGGGTCACCTCCCGCACGTCCACTTCATTTACAAACAAGATGCTATCGTTGACCCTGAGGGCAGCAAAGTGGGCCTGAGCCAGGAGCTTCCTGCTGCCCTGGCCCTCCCTTTCCAGGGAATCGGCATCCTAACCCCTGTCTCTTCTCCCCACCTGAGACGGCCATCCTGGGCAGCAGCCCCACCGGGAATGATCTTGGTGATGAAAATGGATGGGTCGTCACCGATGTGTGGGTTATCAGTGCCACCTGCGATGCTGAAGCCCAGACCTGAGTTACCCTGGGCAGAAGGAGGGGAAGAGGGTCAGCTCCCCTCACCACCCGCTCTAGACAGGGCAAGGGGGTAGGGGAGTGGGTCGGGGAGTTGTGACCAGAGCAGGAAGGGACAGGGTTAAGAGGCTGGCCACAGAGAACAAACGGGCACAGAGAGAAGCACAGACAGGGAGCGAGAGGGGAGGACCTTGGAGGGAGGAGCCTGCTCACCCTTTCCAGTGTGATCTCCTCGTATTCCATTTCCCCCTCTGTCCCGTTCACCTGCAACTCCAGCACGGGCCAGAAACACAAGAGCAGTGAGACAGACTTCCTACCTGAGAACCTGGCCCTACCCTGGCTGCTGGGACCCAGGCCCTCCCTGTCTCCCTCCTCTCTTCTGTAATGGCCACAAAATCTAAACAACTCACATATCCCGGGGCTTCTAGGGTATCTGTGTTGACAATCACAGGGGGAGAATTGGCCTGTGAGGGGAAAAAGGAGACGAAAAGCTGCCTGAACCTTGGCTCAAGAGGGAGCCGGTAACCAAGAGTCCCACCGGCCTGGCTACCTCCTCAGTCTCTTAACCCAGCCCACTTTGCTACCCTTGACTCCCTGAAGGACCCAGCCTCAGTCCGTGTTACATACACACACACACACACACACACATGCTGGACCAAATTCTGCCCAGCCCAGGCCCCCTGCATGTGGAAGGAGGTGTCTGAGAAGGAGGAAGGGAGAGACAGCCAGATAGGGGAGCAGCAGATGGTAAAGGGTTGGCTGGAGGGGCGCCTTGGGGGGGGGGGAAGCGTCTCACCGGATGTAACACCACAGAGTGTTACATGCCTTATGCGCTACACACAGACACCACAGGACTTATGTCCACTGGGTCCTGCTCCCCCTTCCTGCCCCCATCCCTGTCCCTATCCGCCCACATACACCCAGATACCTTCATAACCCTCCCTCAGATTTGCCCCTCATTTTCACACACATTTGCCCTAAACCCTGGGCCCCGGGAATCCGGGGTTCCCCCAGATGCAGGCCCCACCCTCCCTCTCGCCCACCCACCATTAAATCTACTCTTTCCTCTAGGGACCCTGTTGCCTAGCAACGGTATCTAAGCCCAGCCAAGGCCTGGGGAGACCCACCTCCTGGAGGCCCCGTCGCCAGGACAACAGGAGGGGGAGATGGGGCGTGGCCTAAGGACAACCAGATTCCCAAAGGCAGAAGGGATCCTCTAGCCCCGCCTTTCCTGACCTGGGCCCCGCCCCCTCCCCCCCACCGCCGCGTTAGCCCGGCAGAAATAAGTCCAGGCTGAGGAGGGTTGAGGGCGCAGCGCACCCTGAATAACTTCCTTTCCTCCCTCCCGTACGCCCCTCACCCTATGCAGTGCAAAGAACATCAGGAAAGGGGAGTGGTGAAAGACATCCGGGTCCTGTCCTCTCATCTATTCTCCGCCCGCCCACCACTTCATCCGGGAAAGGGTTAAAGTGGGGTGTGCCCAGGTCCCTGACGTCAGTCGCCTCGACGCAGCAGGGTCTCTAGATTCCAGGGCGGAGCCCGCTTTAGGCCGGTCCTAGGGGCTTCCCCAATTGCCTGGGCAACCGAAGCCACGTTTCCATGGCAATGGGGGAAGGCGGCCAAAAGCCTCCTTCCGGGGTCCCCAACCTATCTCCTCCTTAAACAAGTATTTATTTGGAGCCTACCAAGCGCGAGGCACTCATCACGGATTCCCCAGACTCCTCGCTCTCTCCTTCCAAAGGGGTCCCTCCTCTCTCCTACTGCTATTTGTCCATACTACACATTTCCAAGCTCTATAGTTGATTTCATATCCATAAGTCTATTAACACCATCCTCCGACCCTTCAAATCTCAGCAGATGCTAACTGTCCAACCAATAGCCACTGACTGCCCAACTCTCATCCGCACGTCCATCCTCTATCGCACAGCCTATCCTCAATCGCCATCCCCATCCTTATCCTAGAATTTCCTTTCCCAGGCCCCATCTTGTATCCGCAACTACCTTCATCTGTGTCCCTCTCTCTACCCCACCGGATAACCTCCATCTACATCTCTGCCCCACCCTTCAATTCGCATCTTCCATTCTCCATCCGCTTCCCTGTCCACTTCCCTGTCCACATCCTCCCATTCGGGCCCATCCCTTATCAGTCTCCTGCTCTTATCCTCCACCTTAATTTCTGATCCCCCAGAGAGATCAGCACCACCCTCCCTTAGTTCATCCTCAAACCCTCAAGATTCTATGACCAAATCACAATCCTTCATTCTCAACCCATTCCCCCTCTCCTCTGAAAATTGAGGCTTCTCCTGTCCCCCAGCTCAGGCCTTGTCGTGGGACCTCCCTCCCACACTTATGGCCTCCAGCACTCTCTCCTTCCACTTCCCTCTGCTTCCTGGGCTCAGATTCCAAATCTCCCTAGTTCTGTACTAACTACCACCTTCTCTCCTCTTCTCCTTCCCCAGGGACTTAATGGCCCCATCTTGGGGGAAAAAAAGCATCTCTAGTCTTCTTCACTCCTTGCAGCCCCCAGAGTTTCACAGGAATCCTCTGCACCATCTCCTCATCTCCAGAGCCTTCCTTTCCTTCCTCTCAATCAGCTCGACCTGCTGCCCTGATTTCACAGTCTCATCCTTGTCTGTCTCCTGGCCCAGGACCTCTTACCCTTCTGTTGCCTCTCCACTTTGCTACCTGCCTGAGAACAGTCTTTTTCTCCCTCTCCAATTCCTCTCCTACCACATCCTTCTCACCCCAGAATCTACTGCTGCCCCCTCTCTGCCTCCTCATCTCTAGGCTCAGAAACCTCCTCACCATCTTCTTGGTGAAATGTCAACAACCCCCCCTTCCAGGGCATCCCACAAGATCCTAGAATCTCACCCTGACCCCACAGTGTTCCCGTGAATCTCCCTGCTAGCCTGGTACACTCCATCCTCCCCAGCCTGTGCCCCCGGAAGAGGAGATTGAGGGGGAAGAAGTTGGGAGCCGGCTGCCGAGGCAGAAGGCTGATCAGGCCGCAGAGGGCCTGAGCTGGGGATCAGGGAGAGGGAGAAAGAGAGTGCGTGGGAGGAAGAGAGAGACAGCATCTAGAACCAGCCCGCCAGCCAACAGGGAGGGAAAGGCAGCGAGGGGGGTGGCGCACAGGAGGGGTGCAAAGGCCGGGGCAGGGGATGGAGGCAAAAAGGCCCGGGCGACTAGTCTCAGGCCAGACAGATGGAAAGGGCTGGAGAGCCAGGCCCAGAGGCCGGAAGTGGGGGGGAGGAGGCAGCGAAGGGACAAGAGCAAATGAGGGCAGCGCTCTGGCCGCAGAAAATGGAAATGGAGATGGAGGGTGTGAAGGAATGAAGAGGGCTGGGGCGCGAGAGCATCCTGGGGGATGCACACATCTCAACACACGTGCGCACAGACACGCAGATACACACACACGCACACACACACACTCCTGGCTGTAAGCCCTACACCCACTCCCAATTGCCTGGCCTCTCTTTCTCCTCTTTGGTAATCAGGTGTTTCCAACGCCCCAAATGCCCCCTCCCTCCCCCGGCCCCAGGAGCCCAAGCCCAGCTCCCCAGCCCCGGCCTCCCCCCACCTACGGCTCACGCCCTACCGGGCCTTGGGGGATGTTGTAGCTCCGAGGCTCCGAGGGCCGCACTGGGGAGGGGGCCGCCTGAGTCTCCTACCTTGAGGGGGGAGAAGTGGGCGTGGCCCACGACCCCTTGGACGGCCTCGAGGTGGGACAAGTTCCTCTCCGCCACGTGCACCAGCTCGGGGGCGTTTACCTGGTTGGGGAGGTGGGCCGGGCTGTGCTCCAGAGGGGGCGTGTCTTCATCTTGGTAGCGGTATTTCTGGGGACGGGGACGGAGGCGTCACAGGGGCCGGCCCAGCGCCTCGGGCTCCAGGCTGCCCGCCCCGGCGCGCCTCCTCTTCTCCCCCCCGCCCCCCCCCCGCCCCCCGCCAGTGCAGTGCGGAAGGCCCTGGGGCCTGGCCAGCTCCTCCCCCTCCCTGTCCTCCAGCCCATTGGCTCCCCTCTCTCCACCTCCCCACATCCCCCTCTCCCGCCAGGGCCTCGGCACCGCTCCTCTCTTCCCAAAGCCCTGCCCCATCCCCCAACTCCTTCAACTCCCAGCCTAGGACCCCCGCCTTCTACCCAGCACACTCCCTCCTCTGGCTTCCGTTTCCTCACCCCTCTCCCAGAGCTCCAGCCCCTCTGACACGTGCACCCCCGTTCTCTACATCCATCCCCAGCGTCCTTGCTTTCCTCATCAGCTTCCCCCCATTTCCTCTTTACCTCAATCCCACTGCCTCCATCCAGTTGCTTCTCCCACTCTGTACCCCACCCCACCCTCCTTGCCTCAGTCACCCCATGCAGCCTCTACCCCTGGAGTGATTGGCTCTCCAGCACCTTTCAGGCCCCAGGCAGGGACCACAGTCAAGCCCTTCGACTAGCCGGTACTTGGCGTCAGCCCCCCTGGCAGGACACAGCTAAACCCGGCCAGCTGGCCTCGCCGGTTCCCAGGTCATCGGCAAAGGGGCCCCAGGAGTCTACCCCGCCTCTACAAACGCCTACAGCCCAGGCAGCTAATCGGATATACTAGAAGGAGAAGGGGGAGAAAGGGGGAGGAACAGAGACAGTAGGGCTCAGAAGGGGGGCAGGAATGGGTGTCAGCTTCCAGGTTTGCTGACTGCGGGAGGGGGTAGAGCCTCAGAATGAATTCCTGGTCTCCCTCCGGCCTCTTGGAGTGAGAGACCCAACCTGACCCCTGACTCCCTTCCTAACTAACCACGTGCCATCTCAAGGGCCTCCCATACTACCTTAATAGGGACATCAGTAAATGAGATTAACTGGGGACCAGAGAGAGGAAAAGGGCAGCTGGAGATAGTGAAGGGCAGTGCCCCTGCCTGGGTCCTCCCACATCTGCCTCTGCTCTCATAGAAGCAAATCCTCCCCAAAACCAGGCTCCATGGCGGAGGGGGAGGCTGCCATATGCAGGGCTCCCTCAGAGACTGGAGAAGACAGAATACACTCCCCAGTACACGTGGGTGAAAAGAGAAGGCAAGATTTCCCTCTCAAAAAAAGTATCTGAGAAACTGAGAGGACCCCAACATTTGGAGACCAACAGTTACAAGGTCAAACTGGAGGAAACTTATCAAGGTCAATGCCTGATGCTACAGTATGACTGAAAATTCTGAGGATGAGGAACCAAGACTGAGGATGTAATCCAACTTTGGCCGTGGTTAAGGATGAAGTAAGAGAAGAGGAAGAAGAAGATGGTACATGGAGATTCTCAAACCCAGGACACACCTTGATACATCTGAAGAGCCTTAAAGAAGGAAAACATGGGGCTCATCAAGGTACACTCTGTTTTCTGGCCTTGGAGAGAGACTTGACTTGGAGACAGTCTCGGAGAGAGAATCCCAAGCTCCCTCCAGGTTTCCGTATCATGAACACCAAAAGTGGAGAAGGGAAGCGAGGGGAAGTATAAGCTAAATAATCCTCCTCAAAGCTGGGCCCTCCTGGATAACAGAATTCGATGAAATGAAAGAGGTTGTCATTCCACACCCTGAAAAGGTGGTCTTCAGCCTGGACAGTGCGAGATCTGAGGGACAGAGCCCCAGAACTGGAGGGGCCAGGGAGAAAGGGAGGAGGCAGCTGTGCCTCCGCTTCACAAGGCCCCCAATTCCCTGCATGATACATGAGGCAGGGCCAAGGGTTGCAGCTTCAAGTTTTGGAGTCAGGGGAAGGGTTTGAGCCCAATGCCCCTCCATCTTTATTTACCCCACCTCACACAGAAAATTCCCGAATCTCGATGAAGAACTATCAGGGTGCTGGAAGTTTGCAAAGGGACATTTCATTGTTTATTCTAGATAGGAGATGAAAGTAAATTTGTAGCACAGTGAGACTGCAGACACCTCTCCCTGCCTCATCCCCATGGGGAGCAGGGGTGTCTAGGACTGAGGAAAAGGCTCCTCCTGATTGGGAGACAAGGTGAGGGAGATGGGGAACAAGGAAAGGGTACCAAAGTTCCCAGAATGTGGCTGGAGGAGGTTAGGGCCTGTGCTCAGTCCCTGGACATTTTCTAAGTAAATGTAGTAAGGAAAAACCTCTGGAGAGGTGGGGCTGGGAGAGAGTCATTCGGAAACTGCAAACTGGTAGGTGGGGGTCGGGGTCAGCACCTCTCATCCCAGACGACAGGACAACTAAAGCAGGACAGGCAAGAAAGGAGGATCCCCTCTTTTACCCTACAGGGACTCAGGGCTGCCGCGGGGCGACAGCTCCAGTGCTATTGGGATCAAGTCTGAACCCCCAATATATTAAGGCATAGGATAAATCAAAAGGCTGGGGGGTGCTGTTGTTCTTTCCCCCTTGGCTCCCTCCTCACCGGAGCCCCAGTTACAAGAATGACCTGGAACCCAGCCTTGTACCCCCAGAATAGAGGGGTGTGAGTGAAAGTGGATGATCATAGGAGGGGCGACCCACTGTGCCTGTCCGCGAGACACTGCAACCCAGAGACCCCACCAAGCAGAAGGAAGAGCGACAGCACTTGAAGCTTGCACCCTGAGATTTGGGGGGTCCGGGAAGAGGGGAGCGGGGCCGGAGCCCGTACCGCGGCACGTACCACGCAGAGACACATGGAGGCGAATCTGTTCCGAGCCGACATGGAGAAGGGGAGGGGGACTGAGGGGAAGGGGTGGGTGGGAGAGCAAGGGTCCCAGGGTTGGGGGAGGGGGAGGGGCAGAGGGGCGGGGGCTGCGGCTGCCGCGGCAACTGGAGGCTGCAGCCTGGGGGGTGGGGGGTGAAACGGCGCCTGCGCAGTGCGGGAGAGCGTCACGATGGGAGAGAAGGGGTGAGGGGAGACCCTCTTAGCCATCAACTTCCCTGGTTCCAGCTGTTTCTCTGTGCACTTCACCTTCCACAGTATATTCCTATTCCTTTACAAATAGACTCACTCCTAAAATTTACCAATTTATCGCTCTGGTTCTCTGGGACCCCTTATTCTATCTAATCTCCCACCCCTAAAATCACCAGGTCCTAACTATTACAAAACCTCACTGGACTCTCAGGGTGCAGGGAAGGAAGCAGCTCTTCTCCCTCATTTCAGAAGGACCCCCAAGGGATCTAAACTGCCTCCCACAATCCCCTCCCCCCCAACCTCCCCAATGATTGTTAATGTAGACAACATCCCCACAGATGCCAAGACACCTCCTATTCTAACCAGCGGGAAAGCCCCACATGATAGCCAGACAACGCTTTCCAAGAGTTGAAGGACCACAGATCCTGTTGTGCCCTCAAATTAATCTACCCTTGAAATCATCCCTATTAAAATTATATCTATTCCCCCAATCCACTGACAGAGACCTTGAAATTAGTGCAACTATTACCCTTGCTCTAATGTAAACACCCAAATAAGCAGTCCTCAAATTTGTTTGGGGTCCCCTGTCCAAATCCTTGAACCTAATGAGATACTCATGAGTTTCTAATATACCGTTCCCCAATACCACCAAATCCCATTTCAGGGAATACGTAATGTAATTTAAAGCTGACCTTCTAAATTCAATCGAAACCTCTTCAATTTATTACCAAACCTTTAAATTAAGAGATGTTTCCCTATTCCTTTTCTTTCCCCCTTAAGTGCATACATTACTCCCTTTTCTGGCTGCCCTCCCCTACATCTCAACATTCCCCCCACCATGATTCTGAATTTTAACTTTGTTGGAAGATTACTCCCAAATATATCTATCTCCCCCACACCCAAGTCTCAAAAAATTTTTACCAAAATAAGATCTGGCCTGCAATTTGCAGTGACCCACAAATCTCCCATAACACCCCAAAATGACTGCCTCAGATGTCTTGCATTTTGTCCCAAACTGAACCTGAAAGCATCTCTTCCAAATATTCTCCCATTGAACGCCCACCTTTCCAACTCTTAAAGCCCAGTGAGCAGTCCCCTAAAATCTGCTTCTCTTGGCTTTTCTAAAATGCCTACATGTGGTAGAGAGGACGGACTTCCCTAGAACCTGACCCATGCCCCCTCACTCCCCGTTGGTTGGAATCTGTTAGATGCGCCCCCGAGATGACCCCCAAGGTCCTAGTTTCATATCTGGATAGAATGCTTGGATCCGGGAGCCAGTGCGGAAAGGGCTGAACTCGAAATTCCTTCTAGAAAAGAAAATGCACAGGCCCTAGTTCTCCACCAGTGGGCGCTGTAGCCCATTAAGACCCTCCCCCAACCCCCTTTTCCTTTTTCCCTCCATTTTCCGTTTCCCCGTTGCCTGGCAACGCAGCAATCCAGGACTTTGCTGTCGCCTAGCAACCGTCTCCCTGGAACATAGAGCTGAGGTAGGAGGTTTTGCTCTGATGGAATCCGAACAGGCCTCCATCTTAGGAAAACTGAGACGTCAGATCGCCCAACCCCCGGATTCTCCTTTCCAAAGACCCCCGCGCCCCGCAGTTTCTTAGACAACAAGCCCCTCAAACCCTGTCTCCTTTCGGCACATGGGACCACGTCACGCCCCTGCCGGGTCAGCCCCGCCCTCATTTCGGGCCGGTTACCCAGCCTAAGGCCCCGCCCCTTTCGTTGCCCGCCACCCTTGGTAGAGTAAGCCAGACCCCGCCCACCTGCCTCCAGGAGACCGCGCCTCCGTCCACTTCCCGCCCATTCGCTCCCCCGGCCTCGCCCACACTGCCCCTCCGCCACGCCCCAGTCGGCCAATGAATGAGGCCGTTGGCCACACTGCCCCGCCCCCGGCATCTTAGCTTTGCCCAATAAGGACCACCCGGAGGGTTTAACCGCTTCGCCTCCGGGACTCTGGCCAAATACCCCTGGTCTTTCCCCACTTTCCCCCCTCCCCCACTTGTTCTGCTCCGCCCCCCGCCCCCCTCGCCCGGCCCTCAAGTCCGCCACGCAACTTCAGTCGTCGCCGGTTACCATGGCAACGGCGGCAGCAGCGCGGGGAGAAGGGGGAGGGACGGGGGCGGAGTGGGAGAAAGAGATGCTCAGAGACAAGAGATACACGCAGAGAGCTAGGCACAGAGTAAGACTAAGTGACAGCTATAAAGGCACAGTTAGCACAAAGCACAGGACCTGGCACATTGTAGGTATTCAATAAATGATCCTTAAATTACTGCGGCAGAAGTCTAAATATAGGCAATGAAAGATGGAGGACTCAGACGGAGCCGGGAAGCTCAACGACCGCAAAGCATGAGCACCGTCTACCCCACCCAGCATTTTGGGGGGGGACAAGTGCCATGTGCCCCCTGCTGGCTCCTCCTAAGCTAACCCTCCGCTGCCCTGGATAGAGATGAACCACAACTCCCAACAGCCCCACGGGCAGCAACTCGCCAACACCGACAGATCTTGCGCCTCAAGGCCTTATGGGACTTCGAGTCCCCGCCATCCCGAGACTGACAAGTTTTCCGGCCAAGGAACGTGGCAAGCCTGGGTCTCCACACCTCTGTAAAACCACAAAATGCATGATCCTCTCTGCGCAAGACTCCTTCCTTCGGGGATGCTCAACCCTGGGCTCCATCGAAGAAGCAGGATTCTTGAAGGGAAATGAATAAACCCATCCTCCCAGAATAGCTGCCACTGCAGGCAAACCCCTCACCCTTGCTCGTGTATGTGTGTTCACATGTTGGAAGCAGAGCCCACACATTCCAACTGGCTTTCTGTGTACACCTGCACATAAGGGACCATAGCCAGGGAGCCTAAGGCTAAGAGGCAGGCTAAGGGCAGGAGACAGGAGGAACTGAGAATCAGACATTAAAGGAGAGCAGGCCAGAGAAACTGAGGCACAAAAATCCACTGAAACTACAGGGATGGGAGGAAGAGGCAGTATGGGAGAAAGCCCAAAGCCCACAAAATGGGGGATAAGCAAGTAGCCCTGGAGAGGCGGTGGGGGCTTGGACTTAAAGGTCCCCAGCCCCCAGTCTCCTCCATCCATGCTCACACATGCATGACGCATGGGTAGATGCATGTGTATATACATATATGAGTTTGTGGCAAAGAACATGTGTGTCCTCAGCTCCCTCCCCTGAGAATCTGCAGTTCCCACTAAATATAACCCCCTCCCCAGCCTGTGACTCACCCAGACCCCGCCTCCCGGCCCCCACTTCCTGTCCCACCCCCCAACCCCCAGCTGCCTGCCACCCGCCCAAGCCTCCCTCCACACACCAGGCATCCAGCTTTCCAGTCCCAGAGTCTTACAGCCAAGACCTAGGTATTCTGCATCCCACCAGAAGCTTGGTAGTGCTCCCCATCCAAGATCTCCTCCACCTGCCAGGCTCCAACCACAGGGACACCCTTGTACAGATCTTCACTGCTGCCAGCCCGGCCTTTCTCCTACACCTTCTCACCCCAGTAACCTTAGATCCAGGTGTCTTCCCCCACCTTGATCCCAAGTGTCAGGGGTAACAGGAACATTCCCCTCCATCTGCTCTTCTCCCTCCTTCTCAACCAGGGGTAGATTCAGTGTGGGAGGAAACGGGGATGTTGGGCACCTTCCTGGGCCACCCCCAAATTTTGCACCACGCACCTGGTGCCCCTCCGCAAATCCCCTCTCCCCAAACCTCTCATCCTCCTCCTCAGGAGCTGGCAACCTCAGCTGCTGCAACCTTCTACCTCCCAAGGGAATACCCCAAATCCTAACCTCACCTGGTCCATTCCCTCAGGTGATCCTATGTCAGGCCCCAGCTCTCTGACAACTCCCAAGTATCCCCATTCCACATGATCGAACCCTAAATTGACAGTTCCCTCAAATTGAGAGCGCCCCCAAATGTATCAGCCATGAGACGCTTCTTTTATAGCCTGAAGGCCCACCCCTTCCCTGCCAGCTGACACCCCCAGACCAGTCAGGTACTCACAACCAGTAACCTTCTACCCTCAAGCCAGGAGCCCTGTGAAATTGGGCAAGGCACCTGGAAGCCAGCTTGTCCTCCAAGAGGGAAGAGGTCCCCCCCGCCATGCAGTCCACCTTCTAACATACAGCAAGCAGGACTCCCATGTGAGCCAGGCTTCTCCTTAAATAAGTCTCCCTCAAACATCATTGGTGAACCTCAAAATCCACCAGATCCCCCAAGTCACAGAATACCCCCAATTTTCCATTTCCCTCAAAGGGTTCACTCCAGGGGGCACCTGTGGCCAAACCCAGCATTTTCTCAGATGTGAACCCCCAAACTAAATTATGACCCCCGCAGATACATCTTCTGATGCTCTCACCCCAGGGCCCCCAGCCGCGGATTAGGCCTGACTAACCCCTCCCCACGAACTCATACCCTCCCCCCAGTTTATAGGTCCCCCCTCATGCTTACCTTGGTTGTCACTATACAGAGACAGTCCATGTTGGGGGGCCTGGCCGCGGCAGCGGGTAAGGGGCTCTGACTTCATCGGAGTTTCGTTCCTCCCCTCCGTGGGTTCTCACCCCTCCCCCCTCCGCACCCCACTTTTGCAGGGGGGGCCAGGATGGGGGGAGGGGGGAGAGGGGAAAGAGGGGGTTGGAGAAGGGAAGGGTAGGGGAGCGTGGGAGGGAGGGGAAGGGGGCCCTAAAAAGGGGTCCCCAATGGAGGGGAGGGGGCTTAGGGAGCACACCCCGATTCTCAGGAGGGGCGGGGGCACCGGGGGCTGGCAGCCCCGGAGTTCGGGGGCTGGGGCATGAGCTGAGGTGGGGGAGGGGAACTGGATTTCGGGGAGCCCCGGGGTAGGGGGGGTTCTTGCCTAACGGCCAGGGGCTAGGGGCCGTGGCGGGGGAGTGGGGGGGGGGGGGGTGCCTTGGCAGAGTTAACTGCTTCCGCGCTGGCAGGAACCCGGATAATGGGAAAGGAGAAGGAAGCAGGAGCCCAGAGGCCCTGAGGCAAACATGGAGTCTCGGCCAGCCACCAGCGATGACAGCAGAGGCAGTGAGGAGGGAGTTCATTTCTCAGACGAGGAGGCACACACAGATGGGCTGGGAGCACCCGGGGTTGTTGAGATACTGGAGAAAGGCCATGGTAGGGGGTAGGGAGTGAGGGAGGGGCTGGCAGGAGGGAATCCCTGGGGGCCTAGTGCTCCCTCAGGATTCACAGGAGGAAGCCTGAAAAGTGACTTCGTCCTAGACTCTTTAGTGCCTGAAACTGGGGCAGGTAAAGAAGAGTGGGAAGCAAGAGGGCGAAGGGGCTACAGGACGGGAAAGAGTGCATTCTCCTTGCCCCTGACTCAGGATGTTGTCCCCAGGGCCCCCAAGCCTCAGGTTCATATTCGCAGTACTTTGGTCCCCCTCCAGCCCTGCCTGCTCCCTCGGGAAGTCAGGCCCCCACCCTCACCCCTTTACCTGACTCTCTGAGATGGAAGCCTCGTAATAGTCCAGGATGTCTGTCACAGGAACAGAGCTGAGTTAGCTCTCCCCCCACCCCCCACCCCATCCCCCCGCCTCCCTGGCTGCCCCTGCCATCACCTCTCCTCCACCTGCCTGGTAAGGACAGAGGAACTCCTCTAGCCAAGGCTGGTGGACTGGATGCTGACGGATGACCCCTGCCCGGGGCTCCTGCTTGTACCAAATGATCTCCAGGCTCCGAACCAGCCCCCAAGTTCAGTAATTGCCCTCACAGGCACAGGCCAGCCCTTTCCACAACCGCCCCCCAGAAAACTGGGGCGACTCACCCAGCAAGGCCTGGAAGAGGTCACTGTGCAGCACCGTGAGGAGAGGGGGTGCCCATCGCAATAGTGGGGGGGCCAGGAGCCAGAGGGCTGACCTGGGAGCTGGTGAAATGCAAGTGAGCGGGGATTGGGACAAGGACAAGATTGAGGGACCAACACACTCACCTCCTCTTCCCCAGCCTTTGCCCTCTCACCCCAGACTCTCTGGAAAGGTCCAGGGAGAAGGACCCCTGGGTCCCAGCCCCCCACCAGCCCCCAGGCCTCTCCTTCACAAGGACTCCTGTTTTTCACCTCTTGGTCCTGGTCCCTCAGACATCTCTCTCTTCTCTCACTTTAATCTCTCTAATCCACCGGATCAGAGCTGAGCTGTCTTCTCCCCACCCAGCCTGAGCTGTCAGGTAAAGTTGGCAGGCTTGAGCCGCCCACCATTCCATTCTTCCCAGGTCCCCAGGCACCACACCACCACCTTCCCCCTCACACGCTGGCCCCTCTCCCCAAAGCCAGGCATGACCACAACATTTTCCTGAGGACCGGGGAAGAGGGCCACCCCCAAGGGGCTCTGCTCTCACAGCTCAAAAGGAGGGGAAGCTGTCACTCTCTCCTCCTGAGGCCTGTCCCCAGTGAGAATGGCAAAAAGAGGGGCATAAATTACCTGGGACTTCTTGACCCAGAGTAGACGTGTGTGTGTGTGTGTGTGTGTGTGTGTGTGTGTGTGTGTGTGTGTGTG